>NW_028119677.1:0-65745 GCF_965119305.1 Pelophylax lessonae
TTGCAATAAACTGGTATTTAACCCCTGTGTGTTTGTGTTTTTCTTGATTTGTGTCAGTTTCTTGGTCTGTGTTTCCATGCTTCCATCCTTTTCAGCACAATGCATATGCTGCTGCAATGGCAGCTTTTCAGCAGACTGACAATATCTATTCTTTTAATTTGTGTTTCTTTTCTCATGTCATTTTTGTATTTTTGCAAAGTTTATTTCAGTCCACCACCCTTTTCTTACAAACATATAGATAGCAAGGGCCAGAATTTCGACAAGACAGCCAGATAATACACGCAGAGTGTGTGAAGGCCCGATATGAAGCCTACGTACAAGTCGAAGCTACGACAATGCAGAGTCCTGTTGAACGGCTTGACTTTTCTCTACTTCCCTCTCTGTAGTCAATGAGTCGGCTAGTACTCCGACAGTCGAGGGATTTTCTGGCCTGTGTCTCCCTCTAGTGGGTTCCTTTGTCCACGTGAACAGGAGGCGGCTCTATGCAAATCCTAGCCCTCGTTAGGCACACCGATGAGCACCTGATGGATACATGTGTTTGTAATCTGTATTTGGCCTTGCTTGCTTAAAGTTTGGATTGACGAGCAAACTGGCCCTTGACCCCGAAGGTGCTAAATGGACAGGTGTCTGGGCGTGTTTAGACCATGGGCTATAGGAAGGAGGAAGTAGGCCTCAGGCATAGCTAGGTGTGAAAGTCTGAGGATTAGTGGCTCTGGGCAAACAGCAGGGAGCCAGACGGGAGGCAGCAGATCTCTGCGAGCGATTGACGTCGCCCTGGACGCCGCTCGCTCGGAAAAGACGATAATTGGGTTATCGCTTCTCGGCCTTTTGGCTAAGATCAAGTGTAGTATCTGTTCTTATCAGTTTAATATCTGATACGTCCCCTATCTGGGGACCATATATTAAATGGATTTTTAGAACAGGGAGATGGAAGAAGAGCTTGCTCTGTCCACTCCACGCATCGACCTGGTATTGCAGTACCTCCAGGACCGGTGCACCCCTTTCTTATGCAGTTTTCTAAAAACAGATTGAAATGAAAAACTTAACAAGAAGGTTTTTCTGTCTTTTTGCTTGCAATGTTGTTTGCTTGTGTTCTTTCTCGTTGAGTTGTTCGCAGTCCTTTTTTTTTTTTTTTGTTTTGCAATAAACTGGTATTTAACCCCTGTGTGTTTGTGTTTTCTTGATTTGTGTCAGTTTCTTGGTCTGTGTTTCCATGCTTCCATCCTTTTCAGCACAATGCATATGCTGCTGCAATGGCAGCTTTTCAGCAGACTGACAATATCTATTCTTTTAATTTGTGTTTCTTTTCTCATGTCATTTTTGTATTTTTGCAAAGTTTATTTCAGTCCACCACCCTTTTCTTACAAACATATAGATAGCAAGGGCCAGAATTTCGACAAGACAGCCAGATAATACACGCAGAGTGTGTGAAGGCCCGATATGAAGCCTACGTACAAGTCGAAGCTACGACAATGCAGAGTCCTGTTGAACGGCTTGACTTTTCTCTACTTCCCTCTCTGTAGTCAATGAGTCGGCTAGTACTCCGACAGTCGAGGGATTTTCTGGCCTGTGTCTCCCTCTAGTGGGTTCCTTTGTCCACGTGAACAGGAGGCGGCTCTATGCAAATCCTAGCCCTCGTTAGGCACACCGATGAGCACCTGATGGATACATGTGTTTGTAATCTGTATTTGGCCTTGCTTGCTTAAAGTTTGGATTGACGAGCAAACTGGCCTTGACCCCGAAGGTGCTAAATGGACAGGTGTCTGGGCGTGTTTAGACCATGGGCTATAGGAAGGAGGAAGTAGGCCTCAGGCATAGCTAGGTGTGAAAGTCTGAGGATTAGTGGCTCTGGGCAAACAGCAGGGAGCCAGACGGGAGGCAGCAGATCTCTGCGAGCGATTGACGTCGCCCTGGACGCCGCTCGCTCGGAAAAGACGATAATTGGGTTATCGCTTCTCGGCCTTTTGGCTAAGATCAAGTGTAGTATCTGTTCTTATCAGTTTAATATCTGATACGTCCCCTATCTGGGGACCATATATTAAATGGATTTTTAGAACAGGGAGATGGAAGAAGAGCTTGCTCTGTCCACTCCACGCATCGACCTGGTATTGCAGTACCTCCAGGACCGGTGCACCCCTTTCTTATGCAGTTTTCTAAAAAACAGATTGAAATGAAAAACTTAACAAGAAGGTTTTTCTGTCTTTTGCTTGCAATGTTGTTTGCTTGTGTTCTTTCTCGTTGAGTTGTTCGCAGTCCTTTTTTTTTTTTTTTTGTTTTGCAATAAACTGGTATTTAACCCCTGTGTGTTTGTGTTTTTCTTGATTTGTGTCAGTTTCTTGGTCTGTGTTTCCATGCTTCCATCCTTTTCAGCACAATGCATATGCTGCTGCAATGGCAGCTTTTCAGCAGACTGACAATATCTATTCTTTTAATTTGTGTTTCTTTTCTCATGTCATTTTTGTATTTTTGCAAAGTTTATTTCAGTCCACCACCCTTTTCTTACAAACATATAGATAGCAAGGGCCAGAATTTCGACAAGACAGCCAGATAATACACGCAGAGTGTGTGAAGGCCCGATATGAAGCCTACGTACAAGTCGAAGCTACGACAATGCAGAGTCCTGTTGAACGGCTTGACTTTTCTCTACTTCCCTCTCTGTAGTCAATGAGTCGGCTAGTACTCCGACAGTCGAGGGATTTTCTGGCCTGTGTCTCCCTCTAGTGGGTTCCTTTGTCCACGTGAACAGGAGGCGGCTCTATGCAAATCCTAGCCCTCGTTAGGCACACCGATGAGCACCTGATGGATACATGTGTTTGTAATCTGTATTTGGCCTTGCTTGCTTAAAGTTTGGATTGACGAGCAAACTGGCCTTGACCCCGAAGGTGCTAAATGGACAGGTGTCTGGGCGTGTTTAGACCATGGGCTATAGGAAGGAGGAAGTAGGCCTCAGGCATAGCTAGGTGTGAAAGTCTGAGGATTAGTGGCTCTGGGCAAACAGCAGGGAGCCAGACGGGAGGCAGCAGATCTCTGCGAGCGATTGACGTCGCCCTGGACGCCGCTCGCTCGGAAAAGACGATAATTGGGTTATCGCTTCTCGGCCTTTTGGCTAAGATCAAGTGTAGTATCTGTTCTTATCAGTTTAATATCTGATACGTCCCCTATCTGGGGACCATATATTAAATGGATTTTTAGAACAGGGAGATGGAAGAAGAGCTTGCTCTGTCCACTCCACGCATCGACCTGGTATTGCAGTACCTCCAGGACCGGTGCACCCCTTTCTTATGCAGTTTTCTAAAAAACAGATTGAAATGAAAAACTTAACAAGAAGGTTTTTCTGTCTTTTGCTTGCAATGTTGTTTGCTTGTGTTCTTTCTCGTTGAGTTGTTCGCAGTCCTTTTTTTTTTTTTTTTGTTTTGCAATAAACTGGTATTTAACCCCTGTGTGTTTGTGTTTTTCTTGATTTGTGTCAGTTTCTTGGTCTGTGTTTCCATGCTTCCATCCTTTTCAGCACAATGCATATGCTGCTGCAATGGCAGCTTTTCAGCAGACTGACAATATCTATTCTTTTAATTTGTGTTTCTTTTCTCATGTCATTTTTGTATTTTTGCAAAGTTTATTTCAGTCCACCACCCTTTTCTTACAAACATATAGATAGCAAGGGCCAGAATTTCGACAAGACAGCCAGATAATACACGCAGAGTGTGTGAAGGCCCGATATGAAGCCTACGTACAAGTCGAAGCTACGACAATGCAGAGTCCTGTTGAACGGCTTGACTTTTCTCTACTTCCTCTCTGTAGTCAATGAGTCGGCTAGTACTCCGACAGTCGAGGGATTTTCTGGCCTGTGTCTCCCTCTAGTGGGTTCCTTTGTCCACGTGAACAGGAGGCGGCTCTATGCAAATCCTAGCCCTCGTTAGGCACACCGATGAGCACCTGATGGATACATGTGTTTGTAATCTGTATTTGGCCTTGCTTGCTTAAAGTTTGGATTGACGAGCAAACTGGCCTTGACCCCGAAGGTGCTAAATGGGACAGGTGTCTGGGCGTGTTTAGACCATGGGCTATAGGAAGGAGGAAGTAGGCCTCAGGCATAGCTAGGTGTGAAAGTCTGAGGATTAGTGGCTCTGGGCAAACAGCAGGGAGCCAGACGGGAGGCAGCAGATCTCTGCGAGCGATTGACGTCGCCCTGGACGCCGCTCGCTCGGAAAAGACGATAATTGGGTTATCGCTTCTCGGCCTTTTGGCTAAGATCAAGTGTAGTATCTGTTCTTATCAGTTTAATATCTGATACGTCCCCTATCTGGGACCATATATTAAATGGATTTTTAGAACAGGGAGATGGAAGAAGAGCTTGCTCTGTCCACTCCACGCATCGACCTGGTATTGCAGTACCTCCAGGACCGGTGCACCCCTTTCTTATGCAGTTTTCTAAAAAACAGATTGAAATGAAAAACTTAACAAGAAGGTTTTTCTGTCTTTTGCTTGCAATGTTGTTTGCTTGTGTTCTTTCTCGTTGAGTTGTTCGCAGTCCTTTTTTTTTTTTTTTTGTTTTGCAATAAACTGGTATTTAACCCCTGTGTGTTTGTGTTTTTCTTGATTTGTGTCAGTTTCTTGGTCTGTGTTTCCATGCTTCCATCCTTTTCAGCACAATGCATATGCTGCTGCAATGGCAGCTTTTCAGCAGACTGACAATATCTATTCTTTTAATTTGTGTTTCTTTTCTCATGTCATTTTTGTATTTTTGCAAAGTTTATTTCAGTCCACCACCCTTTTCTTACAAACATATAGATAGCAAGGGCCAGAATTTCGACAAGACAGCCAGATAATACACGCAGAGTGTGTGAAGGCCCGATATGAAGCCTACGTACAAGTCGAAGCTACGACAATGCAGAGTCCTGTTGAACGGCTTGACTTTTCTCTACTTCCCTCTCTGTAGTCAATGAGTCGGCTAGTACTCCGACAGTCGAGGGATTTTCTGGCCTGTGTCTCCCTCTAGTGGGTTCCTTTGTCCACGTGAACAGGAGGCGGCTCTATGCAAATCCTAGCCCTCGTTAGGCACACCGATGAGCACCTGATGGATACATGTGTTTGTAATCTGTATTTGGCCTTGCTTGCTTAAAGTTTGGATTGACGAGCAAACTGGCCTTGACCCCGAAGGTGCTAAATGGACAGGTGTCTGGGCGTGTTTAGACCATGGGCTATAGGAAGGAGGAAGTAGGCCTCAGGCATAGCTAGGTGTGAAAGTCTGAGGATTAGTGGCTCTGGGCAAACAGCAGGGAGCCAGACGGGAGGCAGCAGATCTCTGCGAGCGATTGACGTCGCCCTGGACGCCGCTCGCTCGGAAAAGACGATAATTGGGTTATCGCTTCTCGGCCTTTTGGCTAAGATCAAGTGTAGTATCTGTTCTTATCAGTTTAATATCTGATACGTCCCCTATCTGGGGACCATATATTAAATGGATTTTTAGAACAGGGAGATGGAAGAAGAGCTTGCTCTGTCCACTCCACGCATCGACCTGGTATTGCAGTACCTCCAGGACCGGTGCACCCCTTTCTTATGCAGTTTTCTAAAAAACAGATTGAAATGAAAAACTTAACAAGAAGGTTTTTCTGTCTTTTGCTTGCAATGTTGTTTGCTTGTGTTCTTTCTCGTTGAGTTGTTCGCAGTCCTTTTTTTTTTTTTTTTGTTTTGCAATAAACTGGTATTTAACCCCTGTGTGTTTGTGTTTTTCTTGATTTGTGTCAGTTTCTTGGTCTGTGTTTCCATGCTTCCATCCTTTTCAGCACAATGCATATGCTGCTGCAATGGCAGCTTTTCAGCAGACTGACAATATCTATTCTTTTAATTTGTGTTTCTTTTCTCATGTCATTTTTGTATTTTTGCAAAGTTTATTTCAGTCCACCACCCTTTTCTTACAAACATATAGATAGCAAGGGCCAGAATTTCGACAAGACAGCCAGATAATACACGCAGAGTGTGTGAAGGCCCGATATGAAGCCTACGTACAAGTCGAAGCTACGACAATGCAGAGTCCTGTTGAACGGCTTGACTTTTCTCTACTTCCCTCTCTGTAGTCAATGAGTCGGCTAGTACTCCGACAGTCGAGGGATTTTCTGGCCTGTGTCTCCCTCTAGTGGGTTCCTTTGTCCACGTGAACAGGAGGCGGCTCTATGCAAATCCTAGCCCTCGTTAGGCACACCGATGAGCACCTGATGGATACATGTGTTTGTAATCTGTATTTGGCCTTGCTTGCTTAAAGTTTGGATTGACGAGCAAACTGGCCTTGACCCCGAAGGTGCTAAATGGACAGGTGTCTGGGCGTGTTTAGACCATGGGCTATAGGAAGGAGGAAGTAGGCCTCAGGCATAGCTAGGTGTGAAAGTCTGAGGATTAGTGGCTCTGGGCAAACAGCAGGGAGCCAGACGGGAGGCAGCAGATCTCTGCGAGCGATTGACGTCGCCCTGGACGCCGCTCGCTCGGAAAAGACGATAATTGGGTTATCGCTTCTCGGCCTTTTGGCTAAGATCAAGTGTAGTATCTGTTCTTATCAGTTTAATATCTGATACGTCCCCTATCTGGGGACCATATATTAAATGGATTTTTAGAACAGGGAGATGGAAGAAGAGCTTGCTCTGTCCACTCCACGCATCGACCTGGTATTGCAGTACCTCCAGGACCGGTGCACCCCTTTCTTATGCAGTTTTCTAAAAAACAGATTGAAATGAAAAACTTAACAAGAAGGTTTTTTCTGTCTTTTGCTTGCAATGTTGTTTGCTTGTGTTCTTTCTCGTTGAGTTGTTCGCAGTCCTTTTTTTTTTTTTTTTGTTTTGCAATAAACTGGTATTTAACCCCTGTGTGTTTGTGTTTTTCTTGATTTGTGTCAGTTTCTTGGTCTGTGTTTCCATGCTTCCATCCTTTTCAGCACAATGCATATGCTGCTGCAATGGCAGCTTTTCAGCAGACTGACAATATCTATTCTTTTAATTTGTGTTTCTTTTCTCATGTCATTTTTGTATTTTTGCAAAGTTTATTTCAGTCCACCACCCTTTTCTTACAAACATATAGATAGCAAGGGCCAGAATTTCGACAAGACAGCCAGATAATACACGCAGAGTGTGTGAAGGCCCGATATGAAGCCTACGTACAAGTCGAAGCTACGACAATGCAGAGTCCTGTTGAACGGCTTGACTTTTCTCTACTTCCCTCTCTGTAGTCAATGAGTCGGCTAGTACTCCGACAGTCGAGGGATTTTCTGGCCTGTGTCTCCCTCTAGTGGGTTCCTTTGTCCACGTGAACAGGAGGCGGCTCTATGCAAATCCTAGCCCTCGTTAGGCACACCGATGAGCACCTGATGGATACATGTGTTTGTAATCTGTATTTGGCCTTGCTTGCTTAAAGTTTGGATTGACGAGCAAACTGGCCTTGACCCCGAAGGTGCTAAATGGACAGGTGTCTGGGCGTGTTTAGACCATGGGCTATAGGAAGGAGGAAGTAGGCCTCAGGCATAGCTAGGTGTGAAAGTCTGAGGATTAGTGGCTCTGGGCAAACAGCAGGGAGCCAGACGGGAGGCAGCAGATCTCTGCGAGCGATTGACGTCGCCCTGGACGCCGCTCGCTCGGAAAAGACGATAATTGGGTTATCGCTTCTCGGCCTTTTGGCTAAGATCAAGTGTAGTATCTGTTCTTATCAGTTTAATATCTGATACGTCCCCTATCTGGGGACCATATATTAAATGGATTTTTAGAACAGGGAGATGGAAGAAGAGCTTGCTCTGTCCACTCCACGCATCGACCTGGTATTGCAGTACCTCCAGGACCGGTGCACCCCTTTCTTATGCAGTTTTCTAAAAAACAGATTGAAATGAAAAACTTAACAAGAAGGTTTTTCTGTCTTTTGCTTGCAATGTTGTTTGCTTGTGTTCTTTCTCGTTGAGTTGTTCGCAGTCCTTTTTTTTTTTTTTTTGTTTTGCAATAAACTGGTATTTAACCCCTGTGTGTTTGTGTTTTTCTTGATTTGTGTCAGTTTCTTGGTCTGTGTTTCCATGCTTCCATCCTTTTCAGCACAATGCATATGCTGCTGCAATGGCAGCTTTTCAGCAGACTGACAATATCTATTCTTTTAATTTGTGTTTCTTTTCTCATGTCATTTTTGTATTTTTGCAAAGTTTATTTCAGTCCACCACCCTTTTCTTACAAACATATAGATAGCAAGGGCCAGAATTTCGACAAGACAGCCAGATAATACACGCAGAGTGTGTGAAGGCCCGATATGAAGCCTACGTACAAGTCGAAGCTACGACAATGCAGAGTCCTGTTGAACGGCTTGACTTTTCTCTACTTCCCTCTCTGTAGTCAATGAGTCGGCTAGTACTCCGACAGTCGAGGGATTTTCTGGCCTGTGTCTCCCTCTAGTGGGTTCCTTTGTCCACGTGAACAGGAGGCGGCTCTATGCAAATCCTAGCCCTCGTTAGGCACACCGATGAGCACCTGATGGATACATGTGTTTGTAATCTGTATTTGGCCTTGCTTGCTTAAAGTTTGGATTGACGAGCAAACTGGCCTTGACCCCGAAGGTGCTAAATGGACAGGTGTCTGGGCGTGTTTAGACCATGGGCTATAGGAAGGAGGAAGTAGGCCTCAGGCATAGCTAGGTGTGAAAGTCTGAGGATTAGTGGCTCTGGGCAAACAGCAGGGAGCCAGACGGGAGGCAGCAGATCTCTGCGAGCGATTGACGTCGCCCTGGACGCCGCTCGCTCGGAAAAGACGATAATTGGGTTATCGCTTCTCGGCCTTTTGGCTAAGATCAAGTGTAGTATCTGTTCTTATCAGTTTAATATCTGATACGTCCCCTATCTGGGGACCATATATTAAATGGATTTTTAGAACAGGGAGATGGAAGAAGAGCTTGCTCTGTCCACTCCACGCATCGACCTGGTATTGCAGTACCTCCAGGACCGGTGCACCCCTTTCTTATGCAGTTTTCTAAAAAACAGATTGAAATGAAAAACTTAACAAGAAGGTTTTTCTGTCTTTTGCTTGCAATGTTGTTTGCTTGTGTTCTTTCTCGTTGAGTTGTTCGCAGTCCTTTTTTTTTTTTTTTTGTTTTGCAATAAACTGGTATTTAACCCCTGTGTGTTTGTGTTTTTCTTGATTTGTGTCAGTTTCTTGGTCTGTGTTTCCATGCTTCCATCCTTTTCAGCACAATGCATATGCTGCTGCAATGGCAGCTTTTCAGCAGACTGACAATATCTATTCTTTTAATTTGTGTTTCTTTTCTCATGTCATTTTTGTATTTTTGCAAAGTTTATTTCAGTCCACCACCCTTTTCTTACAAACATATAGATAGCAAGGGCCAGAATTTCGACAAGACAGCCAGATAATACACGCAGAGTGTGTGAAGGCCCGATATGAAGCCTACGTACAAGTCGAAGCTACGACAATGCAGAGTCCTGTTGAACGGCTTGACTTTTCTCTACTTCCCTCTCTGTAGTCAATGAGTCGGCTAGTACTCCGACAGTCGAGGGATTTTCTGGCCTGTGTCTCCCTCTAGTGGGTTCCTTTGTCCACGTGAACAGGAGGCGGCTCTATGCAAATCCTAGCCCTCGTTAGGCACACCGATGAGCACCTGATGGATACATGTGTTTGTAATCTGTATTTGGCCTTGCTTGCTTAAAGTTTGGATTGACGAGCAAACTGGCCTTGACCCCGAAGGTGCTAAATGGACAGGTGTCTGGGCGTGTTTAGACCATGGGCTATAGGAAGGAGGAAGTAGGCCTCAGGCATAGCTAGGTGTGAAAGTCTGAGGATTAGTGGCTCTGGGCAAACAGCAGGGAGCCAGACGGGAGGCAGCAGATCTCTGCGAGCGATTGACGTCGCCCTGGACGCCGCTCGCTCGGAAAAGACGATAATTGGGTTATCGCTTCTCGGCCTTTTGGCTAAGATCAAGTGTAGTATCTGTTCTTATCAGTTTAATATCTGATACGTCCCCTATCTGGGGACCATATATTAAATGGATTTTTAGAACAGGGAGATGGAAGAAGAGCTTGCTCTGTCCACTCCACGCATCGACCTGGTATTGCAGTACCTCCAGGACCGGTGCACCCCTTTCTTATGCAGTTTTCTAAAAAACAGATTGAAATGAAAAACTTAACAAGAAGGTTTTTCTGTCTTTTGCTTGCAATGTTGTTTGCTTGTGTTCTTTCTCGTTGAGTTGTTCGCAGTCCTTTTTTTTTTTTTTTTGTTTTGCAATAAACTGGTATTTAACCCCTGTGTGTTTGTGTTTTTCTTGATTTGTGTCAGTTTCTTGGTCTGTGTTTCCATGCTTCCATCCTTTTCAGCACAATGCATATGCTGCTGCAATGGCAGCTTTTCAGCAGACTGACAATATCTATTCTTTTAATTTGTGTTTCTTTTCTCATGTCATTTTTGTATTTTTGCAAAGTTTATTTCAGTCCACCACCCTTTTCTTACAAACATATAGATAGCAAGGGCCAGAATTTCGACAAGACAGCCAGATAATACACGCAGAGTGTGTGAAGGCCCGATATGAAGCCTACGTACAAGTCGAAGCTACGACAATGCAGAGTCCTGTTGAACGGCTTGACTTTTCTCTACTTCCCTCTCTGTAGTCAATGAGTCGGCTAGTACTCCGACAGTCGAGGGATTTTCTGGCCTGTGTCTCCCTCTAGTGGGTTCCTTTGTCCACGTGAACAGGAGGCGGCTCTATGCAAATCCTAGCCCTCGTTAGGCACACCGATGAGCACCTGATGGATACATGTGTTTGTAATCTGTATTTGGCCTTGCTTGCTTAAAGTTTGGATTGACGAGCAAACTGGCCTTGACCCCGAAGGTGCTAAATGGACAGGTGTCTGGGCGTGTTTAGACCATGGGCTATAGGAAGGAGGAAGTAGGCCTCAGGCATAGCTAGGTGTGAAAGTCTGAGGATTAGTGGCTCTGGGCAAACAGCAGGGAGCCAGACGGGAGGCAGCAGATCTCTGCGAGCGATTGACGTCGCCCTGGACGCCGCTCGCTCGGAAAAGACGATAATTGGGTTATCGCTTCTCGGCCTTTTGGCTAAGATCAAGTGTAGTATCTGTTCTTATCAGTTTAATATCTGATACGTCCCCTATCTGGGGACCATATATTAAATGGATTTTTAGAACAGGGAGATGGAAGAAGAGCTTGCTCTGTCCACTCCACGCATCGACCTGGTATTGCAGTACCTCCAGGACCGGTGCACCCCTTTCTTATGCAGTTTTCTAAAAAACAGATTGAAATGAAAAACTTAACAAGAAGGTTTTTCTGTCTTTTGCTTGCAATGTTGTTTGCTTGTGTTCTTTCTCGTTGAGTTGTTCGCAGTCCTTTTTTTTTTTTTTTTGTTTTGCAATAAACTGGTATTTAACCCCTGTGTGTTTGTGTTTTTCTTGATTTGTGTCAGTTTCTTGGTCTGTGTTTCCATGCTTCCATCCTTTTCAGCACAATGCATATGCTGCTGCAATGGCAGCTTTTCAGCAGACTGACAATATCTATTCTTTTAATTTGTGTTTCTTTTCTCATGTCATTTTTGTATTTTTGCAAAGTTTATTTCAGTCCACCACCCTTTTCTTACAAACATATAGATAGCAAGGGCCAGAATTTCGACAAGACAGCCAGATAATACACGCAGAGTGTGTGAAGGCCCGATATGAAGCCTACGTACAAGTCGAAGCTACGACAATGCAGAGTCCTGTTGAACGGCTTGACTTTTCTCTACTTCCCTCTCTGTAGTCAATGAGTCGGCTAGTACTCCGACAGTCGAGGGATTTTCTGGCCTGTGTCTCCCTCTAGTGGGTTCCTTTGTCCACGTGAACAGGAGGCGGCTCTATGCAAATCCTAGCCCTCGTTAGGCACACCGATGAGCACCTGATGGATACATGTGTTTGTAATCTGTATTTGGCCTTGCTTGCTTAAAGTTTGGATTGACGAGCAAACTGGCCTTGACCCCGAAGGTGCTAAATGGACAGGTGTCTGGGCGTGTTTAGACCATGGGCTATAGGAAGGAGGAAGTAGGCCTCAGGCATAGCTAGGTGTGAAAGTCTGAGGATTAGTGGCTCTGGGCAAACAGCAGGGAGCCAGACGGGAGGCAGCAGATCTCTGCGAGCGATTGACGTCGCCCTGGACGCCGCTCGCTCGGAAAAGACGATAATTGGGTTATCGCTTCTCGGCCTTTTGGCTAAGATCAAGTGTAGTATCTGTTCTTATCAGTTTAATATCTGATACGTCCCCTATCTGGGGACCATATATTAAATGGATTTTTAGAACAGGGAGATGGAAGAAGAGCTTGCTCTGTCCACTCCACGCATCGACCTGGTATTGCAGTACCTCCAGGACCGGTGCACCCCTTTCTTATGCAGTTTTCTAAAAAACAGATTGAAATGAAAAACTTAACAAGAAGGTTTTTCTGTCTTTTGCTTGCAATGTTGTTTGCTTGTGTTCTTTCTCGTTGAGTTGTTCGCAGTCCTTTTTTTTTTTTTTTTGTTTTGCAATAAACTGGTATTTAACCCCTGTGTGTTTGTGTTTTTCTTGATTTGTGTCAGTTTCTTGGTCTGTGTTTCCATGCTTCCATCCTTTTCAGCACAATGCATATGCTGCTGCAATGGCAGCTTTTCAGCAGACTGACAATATCTATTCTTTTAATTTGTGTTTCTTTTCTCATGTCATTTTTGTATTTTTGCAAAGTTTATTTCAGTCCACCACCCTTTTCTTACAAACATATAGATAGCAAGGGCCAGAATTTCGACAAGACAGCCAGATAATACACGCAGAGTGTGTGAAGGCCCGATATGAAGCCTACGTACAAGTCGAAGCTACGACAATGCAGAGTCCTGTTGAACGGCTTGACTTTTCTCTACTTCCCTCTCTGTAGTCAATGAGTCGGCTAGTACTCCGACAGTCGAGGGATTTTCTGGCCTGTGTCTCCCTCTAGTGGGTTCCTTTGTCCACGTGAACAGGAGGCGGCTCTATGCAAATCCTAGCCCTCGTTAGGCACACCGATGAGCACCTGATGGATACATGTGTTTGTAATCTGTATTTGGCCTTGCTTGCTTAAAGTTTGGATTGACGAGCAAACTGGCCTTGACCCCGAAGGTGCTAAATGGACAGGTGTCTGGGCGTGTTTAGACCATGGGCTATAGGAAGGAGGAAGTAGGCCTCAGGCATAGCTAGGTGTGAAAGTCTGAGGATTAGTGGCTCTGGGCAAACAGCAGGGAGCCAGACGGGAGGCAGCAGATCTCTGCGAGCGATTGACGTCGCCCTGGACGCCGCTCGCTCGGAAAAGACGATAATTGGGTTATCGCTTCTCGGCCTTTTGGCTAAGATCAAGTGTAGTATCTGTTCTTATCAGTTTAATATCTGATACGTCCCCTATCTGGGGACCATATATTAAATGGATTTTTAGAACAGGGAGATGGAAGAAGAGCTTGCTCTGTCCACTCCACGCATCGACCTGGTATTGCAGTACCTCCAGGACCGGTGCACCCCTTTCTTATGCAGTTTTCTAAAAAACAGATTGAAATGAAAAACTTAACAAGAAGGTTTTTCTGTCTTTTGCTTGCAATGTTGTTTGCTTGTGTTCTTTCTCGTTGAGTTGTTCGCAGTCCTTTTTTTTTTTTTTTTGTTTTGCAATAAACTGGTATTTAACCCCTGTGTGTTTGTGTTTTTCTTGATTTGTGTCAGTTTCTTGGTCTGTGTTTCCATGCTTCCATCCTTTTCAGCACAATGCATATGCTGCTGCAATGGCAGCTTTTCAGCAGACTGACAATATCTATTCTTTTAATTTGTGTTTCTTTTCTCATGTCATTTTTGTATTTTTGCAAAGTTTATTTCAGTCCACCACCCTTTTCTTACAAACATATAGATAGCAAGGGCCAGAATTTCGACAAGACAGCCAGATAATACACGCAGAGTGTGTGAAGGCCCGATATGAAGCCTACGTACAAGTCGAAGCTACGACAATGCAGAGTCCTGTTGAACGGCTTGACTTTTCTCTACTTCCCTCTCTGTAGTCAATGAGTCGGCTAGTACTCCGACAGTCGAGGGATTTTCTGGCCTGTGTCTCCCTCTAGTGGGTTCCTTTGTCCACGTGAACAGGAGGCGGCTCTATGCAAATCCTAGCCCTCGTTAGGCACACCGATGAGCACCTGATGGATACATGTGTTTGTAATCTGTATTTGGCCTTGCTTGCTTAAAGTTTGGATTGACGAGCAAACTGGCCTTGACCCCGAAGGTGCTAAATGGACAGGTGTCTGGGCGTGTTTAGACCATGGGCTATAGGAAGGAGGAAGTAGGCCTCAGGCATAGCTAGGTGTGAAAGTCTGAGGATTAGTGGCTCTGGGCAAACAGCAGGGAGCCAGACGGGAGGCAGCAGATCTCTGCGAGCGATTGACGTCGCCCTGGACGCCGCTCGCTCGGAAAAGACGATAATTGGGTTATCGCTTCTCGGCCTTTTGGCTAAGATCAAGTGTAGTATCTGTTCTTATCAGTTTAATATCTGATACGTCCCCTATCTGGGGACCATATATTAAATGGATTTTTAGAACAGGGAGATGGAAGAAGAGCTTGCTCTGTCCACTCCACGCATCGACCTGGTATTGCAGTACCTCCAGGACCGGTGCACCCCTTTCTTATGCAGTTTTCTAAAAAACAGATTGAAATGAAAAACTTAACAAGAAGGTTTTTCTGTCTTTTGCTTGCAATGTTGTTTGCTTGTGTTCTTTCTCGTTGAGTTGTTCGCAGTCCTTTTTTTTTTTTTTTTGTTTTGCAATAAACTGGTATTTAACCCCTGTGTGTTTGTGTTTTTCTTGATTTGTGTCAGTTTCTTGGTCTGTGTTTCCATGCTTCCATCCTTTTCAGCACAATGCATATGCTGCTGCAATGGCAGCTTTTCAGCAGACTGACAATATCTATTCTTTTAATTTGTGTTTCTTTTCTCATGTCATTTTTGTATTTTTGCAAAGTTTATTTCAGTCCACCACCCTTTTCTTACAAACATATAGATAGCAAGGGCCAGAATTTCGACAAGACAGCCAGATAATACACGCAGAGTGTGTGAAGGCCCGATATGAAGCCTACGTACAAGTCGAAGCTACGACAATGCAGAGTCCTGTTGAACGGCTTGACTTTTCTCTACTTCCCTCTCTGTAGTCAATGAGTCGGCTAGTACTCCGACAGTCGAGGGATTTTCTGGCCTGTGTCTCCCTCTAGTGGGTTCCTTTGTCCACGTGAACAGGAGGCGGCTCTATGCAAATCCTAGCCCTCGTTAGGCACACCGATGAGCACCTGATGGATACATGTGTTTGTAATCTGTATTTGGCCTTGCTTGCTTAAAGTTTGGATTGACGAGCAAACTGGCCTTGACCCCGAAGGTGCTAAATGGACAGGTGTCTGGGCGTGTTTAGACCATGGGCTATAGGAAGGAGGAAGTAGGCCTCAGGCATAGCTAGGTGTGAAAGTCTGAGGATTAGTGGCTCTGGGCAAACAGCAGGGAGCCAGACGGGAGGCAGCAGATCTCTGCGAGCGATTGACGTCGCCCTGGACGCCGCTCGCTCGGAAAAGACGATAATTGGGTTATCGCTTCTCGGCCTTTTGGCTAAGATCAAGTGTAGTATCTGTTCTTATCAGTTTAATATCTGATACGTCCCCTATCTGGGGACCATATATTAAATGGATTTTTAGAACAGGGAGATGGAAGAAGAGCTTGCTCTGTCCACTCCACGCATCGACCTGGTATTGCAGTACCTCCAGGACCGGTGCACCCCTTTCTTATGCAGTTTTCTAAAAAACAGATTGAAATGAAAAACTTAACAAGAAGGTTTTTCTGTCTTTTGCTTGCAATGTTGTTTGCTTGTGTTCTTTCTCGTTGAGTTGTTCGCAGTCCTTTTTTTTTTTTTTTTGTTTTGCAATAAACTGGTATTTAACCCCTGTGTGTTTGTGTTTTTCTTGATTTGTGTCAGTTTCTTGGTCTGTGTTTCCATGCTTCCATCCTTTTCAGCACAATGCATATGCTGCTGCAATGGCAGCTTTTCAGCAGACTGACAATATCTATTCTTTTAATTTGTGTTTCTTTTCTCATGTCATTTTTGTATTTTTGCAAAGTTTATTTCAGTCCACCACCCTTTTCTTACAAACATATAGATAGCAAGGGCCAGAATTTCGACAAGACAGCCAGATAATACACGCAGAGTGTGTGAAGGCCCGATATGAAGCCTACGTACAAGTCGAAGCTACGACAATGCAGAGTCCTGTTGAACGGCTTGACTTTTCTCTACTTCCCTCTCTGTAGTCAATGAGTCGGCTAGTACTCCGACAGTCGAGGGATTTTCTGGCCTGTGTCTCCCTCTAGTGGGTTCCTTTGTCCACGTGAACAGGAGGCGGCTCTATGCAAATCCTAGCCCTCGTTAGGCACACCGATGAGCACCTGATGGATACATGTGTTTGTAATCTGTATTTGGCCTTGCTTGCTTAAAGTTTGGATTGACGAGCAAACTGGCCTTGACCCCGAAGGTGCTAAATGGACAGGTGTCTGGGCGTGTTTAGACCATGGGCTATAGGAAGGAGGAAGTAGGCCTCAGGCATAGCTAGGTGTGAAAGTCTGAGGATTAGTGGCTCTGGGCAAACAGCAGGGAGCCAGACGGGAGGCAGCAGATCTCTGCGAGCGATTGACGTCGCCCTGGACGCCGCTCGCTCGGAAAAGACGATAATTGGGTTATCGCTTCTCGGCCTTTTGGCTAAGATCAAGTGTAGTATCTGTTCTTATCAGTTTAATATCTGATACGTCCCCTATCTGGGGACCATATATTAAATGGATTTTTAGAACAGGGAGATGGAAGAAGAGCTTGCTCTGTCCACTCCACGCATCGACCTGGTATTGCAGTACCTCCAGGACCGGTGCACCCCTTTCTTATGCAGTTTTCTAAAAAACAGATTGAAATGAAAAACTTAACAAGAAGGTTTTTCTGTCTTTTGCTTGCAATGTTGTTTGCTTGTGTTCTTTCTCGTTGAGTTGTTCGCAGTCCTTTTTTTTTTTTTTTTGTTTTGCAATAAACTGGTATTTAACCCCTGTGTGTTTGTGTTTTTCTTGATTTGTGTCAGTTTCTTGGTCTGTGTTTCCATGCTTCCATCCTTTTCAGCACAATGCATATGCTGCTGCAATGGCAGCTTTTCAGCAGACTGACAATATCTATTCTTTTAATTTGTGTTTCTTTTCTCATGTCATTTTTGTATTTTTGCAAAGTTTATTTCAGTCCACCACCCTTTTCTTACAAACATATAGATAGCAAGGGCCAGAATTTCGACAAGACAGCCAGATAATACACGCAGAGTGTGTGAAGGCCCGATATGAAGCCTACGTACAAGTCGAAGCTACGACAATGCAGAGTCCTGTTGAACGGCTTGACTTTTCTCTACTTCCCTCTCTGTAGTCAATGAGTCGGCTAGTACTCCGACAGTCGAGGGATTTTCTGGCCTGTGTCTCCCTCTAGTGGGTTCCTTTGTCCACGTGAACAGGAGGCGGCTCTATGCAAATCCTAGCCCTCGTTAGGCACACCGATGAGCACCTGATGGATACATGTGTTTGTAATCTGTATTTGGCCTTGCTTGCTTAAAGTTTGGATTGACGAGCAAACTGGCCTTGACCCCGAAGGTGCTAAATGGACAGGTGTCTGGG
The DNA here is from genome assembly GCF_965119305.1 of Pelophylax lessonae. NCBI lineage: Eukaryota > Metazoa > Chordata > Amphibia > Anura > Ranidae > Pelophylax > Pelophylax lessonae. The sequence goes on from NW_028119677.1 coordinate 17,701, forward strand.
CGTGTTTAGACCATGGGCTATAGGAAGGAGGAAGTAGGCCTCAGGCATAGCTAGGTGTGAAAGTCTGAGGATTAGTGGCTCTGGGCAAACAGCAGGGAGCCAGACGGGAGGCAGCAGATCTCTGCGAGCGATTGACGTCGCCCTGGACGCCGCTCGCTCGGAAAAGACGATAATTGGGTTATCGCTTCTCGGCCTTTTGGCTAAGATCAAGTGTAGTATCTGTTCTTATCAGTTTAATATCTGATACGTCCCCTATCTGGGGACCATATATTAAATGGATTTTTAGAACAGGGAGATGGAAGAAGAGCTTGCTCTGTCCACTCCACGCATCGACCTGGTATTGCAGTACCTCCAGGACCGGTGCACCCCTTTCTTATGCAGTTTTCTAAAAAACAGATTGAAATGAAAAACTTAACAAGAAGGTTTTTCTGTCTTTTGCTTGCAATGTTGTTTGCTTGTGTTCTTTCTCGTTGAGTTGTTCGCAGTCCTTTTTTTTTTTTTTTTGTTTTGCAATAAACTGGTATTTAACCCCTGTGTGTTTGTGTTTTTCTTGATTTGTGTCAGTTTCTTGGTCTGTGTTTCCATGCTTCCATCCTTTTCAGCACAATGCATATGCTGCTGCAATGGCAGCTTTTCAGCAGACTGACAATATCTATTCTTTTAATTTGTGTTTCTTTTCTCATGTCATTTTTGTATTTTTGCAAAGTTTATTTCAGTCCACCACCCTTTTCTTACAAACATATAGATAGCAAGGGCCAGAATTTCGACAAGACAGCCAGATAATACACGCAGAGTGTGTGAAGGCCCGATATGAAGCCTACGTACAAGTCGAAGCTACGACAATGCAGAGTCCTGTTGAACGGCTTGACTTTTCTCTACTTCCCTCTCTGTAGTCAATGAGTCGGCTAGTACTCCGACAGTCGAGGGATTTTCTGGCCTGTGTCTCCCTCTAGTGGGTTCCTTTGTCCACGTGAACAGGAGGCGGCTCTATGCAAATCCTAGCCCTCGTTAGGCACACCGATGAGCACCTGATGGATACATGTGTTTGTAATCTGTATTTGGCCTTGCTTGCTTAAAGTTTGGATTGACGAGCAAACTGGCCTTGACCCCGAAGGTGCTAAATGGACAGGTGTCTGGGCGTGTTTAGACCATGGGCTATAGGAAGGAGGAAGTAGGCCTCAGGCATAGCTAGGTGTGAAAGTCTGAGGATTAGTGGCTCTGGGCAAACAGCAGGGAGCCAGACGGGAGGCAGCAGATCTCTGCGAGCGATTGACGTCGCCCTGGACGCCGCTCGCTCGGAAAAGACGATAATTGGGTTATCGCTTCTCGGCCTTTTGGCTAAGATCAAGTGTAGTATCTGTTCTTATCAGTTTAATATCTGATACGTCCCCTATCTGGGGACCATATATTAAATGGATTTTTAGAACAGGGAGATGGAAGAAGAGCTTGCTCTGTCCACTCCACGCATCGACCTGGTATTGCAGTACCTCCAGGACCGGTGCACCCCTTTCTTATGCAGTTTTCTAAAAAACAGATTGAAATGAAAAACTTAACAAGAAGGTTTTTCTGTCTTTTGCTTGCAATGTTGTTTGCTTGTGTTCTTTCTCGTTGAGTTGTTCGCAGTCCTTTTTTTTTTTTTTTTGTTTTGCAATAAACTGGTATTTAACCCCTGTGTGTTTGTGTTTTTCTTGATTTGTGTCAGTTTCTTGGTCTGTGTTTCCATGCTTCCATCCTTTTCAGCACAATGCATATGCTGCTGCAATGGCAGCTTTTCAGCAGACTGACAATATCTATTCTTTTAATTTGTGTTTCTTTTCTCATGTCATTTTTGTATTTTTGCAAAGTTTATTTCAGTCCACCACCCTTTTCTTACAAACATATAGATAGCAAGGGCCAGAATTTCGACAAGACAGCCAGATAATACACGCAGAGTGTGTGAAGGCCCGATATGAAGCCTACGTACAAGTCGAAGCTACGACAATGCAGAGTCCTGTTGAACGGCTTGACTTTTCTCTACTTCCCTCTCTGTAGTCAATGAGTCGGCTAGTACTCCGACAGTCGAGGGATTTTCTGGCCTGTGTCTCCCTCTAGTGGGTTCCTTTGTCCACGTGAACAGGAGGCGGCTCTATGCAAATCCTAGCCCTCGTTAGGCACACCGATGAGCACCTGATGGATACATGTGTTTGTAATCTGTATTTGGCCTTGCTTGCTTAAAGTTTGGATTGACGAGCAAACTGGCCTTGACCCCGAAGGTGCTAAATGGACAGGTGTCTGGGCGTGTTTAGACCATGGGCTATAGGAAGGAGGAAGTAGGCCTCAGGCATAGCTAGGTGTGAAAGTCTGAGGATTAGTGGCTCTGGGCAAACAGCAGGGAGCCAGACAGACGGGAGGCAGCAGATCTCTGCGAGCGATTGACGTCGCCCTGGACGCCGCTCGCTCGGAAAAGACGATAATTGGGTTATCGCTTCTCGGCCTTTTGGCAAAGATCTAGTGTCTGAGCTGAAAGGTTTCCAAAGAGTACCAGTCCTGCTCGGCCTGGGGGTGTTTCCTACGGGTGCACCCCCTGCTGCTATTGGGCAGGACGCTACTTTGAGGTTTACGAGTTGCGATCGCCTTGCCGAGCCTTCCCTTCGGGGTTGGTGGAGGTTTGGTTGGTCTTGCGGGAGATCGCTTTTCGGCCTTCTGGCCTGATCGAGTATAGTCTCTGACTTGCTTGTATCTTGTCGGGAGGTGCTTGGGGTACCCGAAGGTCGGCCTTGGAGGGAGCGTCCCTTTTCGGAGGGCCCCCCCTTGCTGCTATTGGCCCTAGGCTTAGTCCCCAAGCAACGTGAAGCGATCCCCCCTTACCTACTCACCTTTCCCTTGTGGAATGTGTGTGTTTGGTCTGTAGGACAGAATGGGTGTCATGGCACCTGATGCGCCTAATACAGTTCGGCTGTTTATCTCTGAGACCTTAAGGGCGAACGTTGGTTTGCACTTTGTGCAAAAGGAGGTTATTGAAGGTCTGTTGGGCATGGCACGAGACACAATATTTTGCGTTCAGTGCTTTCATTCCACTGGTGTGTATGATGTCACCTTTTGGACGAAGGCTGATATGCAGACATGTTGGCTGAGACAGACTGAGAAGTCGGGCGACCCACTTCTTGAGGGCATTTCCTTTTCCTGCAGTGAAATTAAGCAGCGCATACCGGTGGTGGTTCATATGTACAATCCTTTTGTAAGGGATGAGGAGATCAGAGCATTTTTACTTATGTACTTTGATTCTTGTTCTGCTGGATCAAAGATGACCAATGTCTTTGGGACCTTCAATGGTCGCAGGAAGTTTTGGGTCCAGCAGAAACAGGACTCGAGTGGTATTGGGGGAGTAAGGCATCCACCTCAGACTTTCTCCATTGGATCCAATCGGGGGTACCTTTGGTATCCAGGACAACCTATCTTCTGCCGCCAATGTTTTTCTTTTGGGCATACAAAAGACAACTGTGAAACTGGTAGTGTGTGCCGTAACTGTTTTAAAGCCGGGCATCGGACTGCGGACTGTACTGAAGGCAGGAAATGCCATTTCTGCGCCAGTCAAAATCATCTGGCCAGAGACTGTCCTTTGGTACCCCGGAAAAACCAGGAGGTGCAGGAACCTGGAGAGACTGTTGAAGATGCGGGGAATCCAGCTTCCTATGCTGAGGCTGTAGATGGTGGTAAGACCACCAAAGCTCCCCCAGTTGTTGTCATGGAGCAAGTCCCTGCCGATGACCTTCCTGGCGAACCTCTTGATGCTGCCGTGGGGGACATACACTCCGAGTTGAGAGATGAGTGTGTGCCTGAGACCCTGGCAGCGGAGGGTGAGCAGGAAAGAGAGGTGGAGGAGACTGAAAGGGGTACAAATGAACCTACTGCTGGTCAAAGTTCCGAAGTACTAGAAGAGATGGATTTAAGCAAAGGTACTTTGAAACGTTCCCTGTCTCCATCTCGGGTCATTGAGGAGTACCCTAGTGAGATGAGCTCACCAGACAGGGAGCAGGACATTGTATCAGATGACTCAACGCAGGAGCCGCTTGCAAGAAAAGCTACCACAAAGGAGAAATTGGAGGATGCGGAGGGGTTCCATAAGGTAAAAAAAGCCAAAAAGAAAAAGAAGGAAAAGTCTGAGGAAAAGTCTGAGGGAAAAATGATGGGGGTTAAAAAGGATGATGATCAGGTACCTCGGAGAGGAGTAAGAGGGAGATGTAGATAGGATGCTTAAAACCTTTTTTTTCCTATAGATGGTGAATTTGAAGGTATCCTCACTCAATGTACGTAGCATTAAGTCTGTTAATAGAAGAGCGGCCATTTTTAAGCTTTTTGCTGCATTATCCTGTGACATTTTGTGTCTACAGGAGTGTAACTTGAGTGAGGAGCCAAAGGTTGCTGGTTGGACCTTGGGACCAGCTATTTGGTCTTTAAATAATAAAAGGAACACAGGGGTTTGTGTGTTGTTTAGAAATAATAATTTTAAGATCAAGAGGATTGTACATGTGGACCGAGGGAGGTGTGTTTTGGTTTTTTTTGAGTATGGGGGTATAGTCTTTCGTATTTTCTGTATATATGGGGCTGCTGATAAGCATGAAAGATTGACTTTATTTGGCAAGTTAAAATTGTTTTTGGGAGGGAGGGAGCCTACCCTTTTGGTAGGGGATTGTAATTGTATTATTAAAGATGGGGATAGGACAGGGGGGGGAGGGGTTGGTGGGAGTGGTAGTAAAATGGATAGCTCCGGTAAGGAACTATGTGATGTTACTAAAGTGTTTAAGTTGGAGGATGTTGGGAGGGATGAGGGTCCTACCTTTTTTAGTTCAAGTGGGAAGGTGTCCTCACGTATTGATTTTTGTTTCATATCCAGGAATTTGAAGAAGGAGTCTTTTTCAGTGCAAAGGATGCCTTTTACGGACCATGGCAGAATGGATTGTGAAGTGAGTATACGTGACGGATGTTTGTTTGGGAAGGGCGTGTGGAAATTAAATGTGAGTTTGTTGGAGGATGTGAAGGTAAGAGAGGAGTATGCTATATTTTTCAGTAAATTAAAGAGAAGAATGAAAGATTTTGAGAGTATGCTTGATTGGTGGGAATGGGTAAAAATTAAAACAAAAGTGTTCTTTATAAAAATAGGATGTGAGAGAGCAAGGAATGAAAGGTTAATGTATGAAATGTGGCAAAAAAGATTTGAATATTTAGAATTGATGAGAGATTCCGGAGAAGATGTGTCAGTGGAGATTGGGGAGGCAAGGGAGAAATTGAATGAGTTTTTGGAAGCAAGTGGGAGGAAAATTGTGTCACAAGCTAAAATAGAGATAATGGAGAAGGATGAGAAATGTACAAATTTTTTCTTTAAAAAAGTGTTTGGAGGAAGGATGGAAATGATGAATGTGTTGGATGAGAATGGGATGGAAGTGTGCGGAAATAAAAATGTGTTGGGAGAGGTGAAAGCATTTTATTCAAAATTATATACACCTAGTAAGACTGATGTAAGTGTGGAGAAAGAAGTTTTGGATGAGATACAAGAATGTTTGAATATGGATGACAAGGATGCATTGGAGGCTGATATAAACATGAATGAAGTTGAAGGGTGTGTGAAAGGTATGAAAAAAGGAAAATCTCCGGGAAGTGATGGATTGCCAGCAGATTTTTATTGTGCCCTTTGGGAAGTGATTGGGGGGTCTCTTTTTGAAGTGTGTAAAGAGGTGTTGGAGAGTGGAAAATTGTCTAAATCTATGTGTGAGAGTGTTATTGTTTTGTTATATAAAAAAGGGGATAAGAGAGAGTTAAAGAATTGGAGACCTATCTCACTGTTGAATGTTGACTATAAGATTGTGGCAAAAATTATGGCTGATAGAATGAAAGGGGTGATAGGGAAAATGGTATGTGAGGAGCAGACGTGTGCTGTCCCTGGGAGAACGATTACTGAAAGTTTGGTGAGTTTGAGGGATGCATTGTGGTGGTGTAAAAATAGGAGGCAAGGAGTGGGTGTGTTAGCTATTGATTTCGAAAAAGCATATGACAGGGTAGTACATGATTTTATGTTTAAGGTCCTGAGTAAAATGGGTGTGCCAGGGAGAATGCTTGGATGGATCAAGAGTATGTACAAAGGAATGGTGAGTAGAGTGCTGGTGAATGGTTGGCTGACGGGTGAAGTGCAAATCAAGTCTGGGGTAAGGCAGGGGTGCCCTTTGTCCCCCGTGCTATTTGTTTGTGTGATAGAACCTTTGTTGCGTATGTTGAAAAAGGACAAAGTGATAAGGGGAGTGGAAGTACCTGGAGGGAGTGGAAAGTGTTTGAGTGTGATTGGCTATATGGATGATGTTACAGTGTTATGCAGAAATGTGGCTGGATTGCGAAGAGTAAAATTATTAGTAAACGTATTTTGTCTGGCAAGTGGTTTTAAGGTAAATATGGACAAGAGTGAATGTAAAATTTTTGGTGAGTGGAGTGAGGTAGATTTTTGTGGTTGGAAAGAGTGTAAGGAAGGTCTAAGAGTGCTAGGTGTAAAGTTTGGTTGTGATCTGTATGGTAAAGAGAGTTGGAATGATGTGTGGGAAAAGGTACAAAAAAAGATTCAATTTTGGTCTTTGAGATCATTATCTTTGGAAGGTAAAGCCTTAATTATAAAATCAGTTCTTTTGCCTATTTTTTTGTTTTTGTATTATGTGTTTCCAGCACCAGACAGGGTGTTTAAAAAGATTGTAAAGGTATGTTTCACCTTTTTTTGGTCCTCTAAAATGGAGAAACTTAAGAGAGAAAAAGTGGTAAAAGATAAGCTGAATGGTGGAAAAGGGGTCGTGTGTATTGAGAGATTTTTGGTATTGAGATATATAAGTATGTGTGTAAGGATTAGTAAAAAAGAGAGTATGGCTGGATGTTTTTTGAGGTATGTGGGGGGGGGAGTGTTGAGGAAATGTAAGTTGTTAGAGTGTGACTTGAGGAAACCTGTGTGTTTTAATCCACCTTGGTTTTATGTGAGAGTTGAGAGAGGAATAAGGAGGTATGGATTGGCGGATGTAAGTAAAGAATTGTGGGGTGAATGTAAAAAAGTAGGGAAAATGGTAGTGGGAAAGGAGGTTTTGGAAGTAATTGGTGGCTTGAATGAGAATGAAAGTGAACGAGTGTGGCGTAATGTTTGTAGTAGTGATCTAACAAACAGACAGAAAGATATAGCTTGGATGATAGTGCATGGGTGTTTACCTACAAGGGTATTTCAGCGAAGAAGGAGATTGGTAGATAGCGAAGTGTGCCCTAGGAACGGGTGTAGGGGGTGTGAGGATGTGTATCATTTGTTGTGGGGATGTGAGTTTGCAAAGGAAGTATGGAAGAGTGTTAGGAAACTGATTAAGGGTCTGACTGGAGTGGGGGGGATAACATATGAGATGGTTCTGTATGGGTTATGTAATTTGGAAAAAGAGAAGGTGAGAGTGTTGTGGTTATTGGTTAATTGTGTGAAGGAGTGTTTGTGGGATGTAAGAAATATTTTAGTTTTCAGGAGAGAAGTGGTGGAAGTAAGAGAATGCGTGGCCATGGTCCGTGGAAGGTTATATTTTTACGGCCTTTATGACACTAAAAAATTGGGTTTTGATAAAGCACAAGAAATCTGGAAATTCAAACACTGGAAATATTGGATTTATTAAATTTTGATATTAATGATGTTTTCCTTTCTTTCAGAGAAAAAATAAAGTGGGGATTGTTGGTGAAGGGTCAGCGTGAAGGAGAGTGTTAGGAAAATCTATGTTAAAATAGGGAAAGAGTTGAGGGAAAGATCTTATTTGCATTTTTTCTGCCTTTTTTGAATAAATTGAGGGCGGGATTTTGGGGATTTATGTAAATGTGAATTTGTTTGTACTTGAGAAATGTATTTTCTTTGTTAAATTGTTTTGTGAAAATTGTAAATATGTGAAATTATTATGGAAAAGTTCTTTTTGAATGAAACAAAATGTAATGTTAATTTTATATGAATTTTTCAATAAAAGAATTAAAAAAAATCTGTTCTTATCAGTTTAATATCTGATACGTCCCCTATCTGGGGACCATATATTAAATGGATTTTTAGAACAGGGAGATGGAAGAAGAGCTTGCTCTGTCCACTCCACGCATCGACCTGGTATTGCAGTACCTCCAGGACCGGTGCACCCCTTTCTTATGCAGTTTTCTAAAAAACAGATTGAAATGAAAAACTTAACAAGAAGGTTTTTCTGTCTTTTGCTTGCAATGTTGTTTGCTTGTGTTCTTTCTCGTTGAGTTGTTCGCAGTCCTTTTTTTTTTTTTTTTGTTTTGCAATAAACTGGTATTTAACCCCTGTGTGTTTGTGTTTTTCTTGATTTGTGTCAGTTTCTTGGTCTGTGTTTCCATGCTTCCATCCTTTTCAGCACAATGCATATGCTGCTGCAATGGCAGCTTTTCAGCAGACTGACAATATCTATTCTTTTAATTTGTGTTTCTTTTCTCATGTCATTTTTGTATTTTTGCAAAGTTTATTTCAGTCCACCACCCTTTTCTTACAAACATATAGATAGCAAGGGCCAGAATTTCGACAAGACAGCCAGATAATACACGCAGAGTGTGTGAAGGCCCGATATGAAGCCTACGTACAAGTCGAAGCTACGACAATGCAGAGTCCTGTTGAACGGCTTGACTTTTCTCTACTTCCCTCTCTGTAGTCAATGAGTCGGCTAGTACTCCGACAGTCGAGGGATTTTCTGGCCTGTGTCTCCCTCTAGTGGGTTCCTTTGTCCACGTGAACAGGAGGCGGCTCTATGCAAATCCTAGCCCTCGTTAGGCACACCGATGAGCACCTGATGGATACATGTGTTTGTAATCTGTATTTGGCCTTGCTTGCTTAAAGTTTGGATTGACGAGCAAACTGGCCTTGACCCCGAAGGTGCTAAATGGACAGGTGTCTGGGCGTGTTTAGACCATGGGCTATAGGAAGGAGGAAGTAGGCCTCAGGCATAGCTAGGTGTGAAAGTCTGAGGATTAGTGGCTCTGGGCAAACAGCAGGGAGCCAGACGGGAGGCAGCAGATCTCTGCGAGCGATTGACGTCGCCCTGGACGCCGCTCGCTCGGAAAAGACGATAATTGGGTTATCGCTTCTCGGCCTTTTGGCTAAGATCAAGTGTAGTATCTGTTCTTATCAGTTTAATATCTGATACGTCCCCTATCTGGGGACCATATATTAAATGGATTTTTAGAACAGGGAGATGGAAGAAGAGCTTGCTCTGTCCACTCCACGCATCGACCTGGTATTGCAGTACCTCCAGGACCGGTGCACCCCTTTCTTATGCAGTTTTCTAAAAAACAGATTGAAATGAAAAACTTAACAAGAAGGTTTTTCTGTCTTTTGCTTGCAATGTTGTTTGCTTGTGTTCTTTCTCGTTGAGTTGTTCGCAGTCCTTTTTTTTTTTTTTTTGTTTTGCAATAAACTGGTATTTAACCCCTGTGTGTTTGTGTTTTTCTTGATTTGTGTCAGTTTCTTGGTCTGTGTTTCCATGCTTCCATCCTTTTCAGCACAATGCATATGCTGCTGCAATGGCAGCTTTTCAGCAGACTGACAATATCTATTCTTTTAATTTGTGTTTCTTTTCTCATGTCATTTTTGTATTTTTGCAAAGTTTATTTCAGTCCACCACCCTTTTCTTACAAACATATAGATAGCAAGGGCCAGAATTTCGACAAGACAGCCAGATAATACACGCAGAGTGTGTGAAGGCCCGATATGAAGCCTACGTACAAGTCGAAGCTACGACAATGCAGAGTCCTGTTGAACGGCTTGACTTTTCTCTACTTCCCTCTCTGTAGTCAATGAGTCGGCTAGTACTCCGACAGTCGAGGGATTTTCTGGCCTGTGTCTCCCTCTAGTGGGTTCCTTTGTCCACGTGAACAGGAGGCGGCTCTATGCAAATCCTAGCCCTCGTTAGGCACACCGATGAGCACCTGATGGATACATGTGTTTGTAATCTGTATTTGGCCTTGCTTGCTTAAAGTTTGGATTGACGAGCAAACTGGCCTTGACCCCGAAGGTGCTAAATGGACAGGTGTCTGGGCGTGTTTAGACCATGGGCTATAGGAAGGAGGAAGTAGGCCTCAGGCATAGCTAGGTGTGAAAGTCTGAGGATTAGTGGCTCTGGGCAAACAGCAGGGAGCCAGACGGGAGGCAGCAGATCTCTGCGAGCGATTGACGTCGCCCTGGACGCCGCTCGCTCGGAAAAGACGATAATTGGGTTATCGCTTCTCGGCCTTTTGGCTAAGATCAAGTGTAGTATCTGTTCTTATCAGTTTAATATCTGATACGTCCCCTATCTGGGGACCATATATTAAATGGATTTTTAGAACAGGGAGATGGAAGAAGAGCTTGCTCTGTCCACTCCACGCATCGACCTGGTATTGCAGTACCTCCAGGACCGGTGCACCCCTTTCTTATGCAGTTTTCTAAAAAACAGATTGAAATGAAAAACTTAACAAGAAGGTTTTTCTGTCTTTTGCTTGCAATGTTGTTTGCTTGTGTTCTTTCTCGTTGAGTTGTTCGCAGTCCTTTTTTTTTTTTTTTTGTTTTGCAATAAACTGGTATTTAACCCCTGTGTGTTTGTGTTTTTCTTGATTTGTGTCAGTTTCTTGGTCTGTGTTTCCATGCTTCCATCCTTTTCAGCACAATGCATATGCTGCTGCAATGGCAGCTTTTCAGCAGACTGACAATATCTATTCTTTTAATTTGTGTTTCTTTTCTCATGTCATTTTTGTATTTTTGCAAAGTTTATTTCAGTCCACCACCCTTTTCTTACAAACATATAGATAGCAAGGGCCAGAATTTCGACAAGACAGCCAGATAATACACGCAGAGTGTGTGAAGGCCCGATATGAAGCCTACGTACAAGTCGAAGCTACGACAATGCAGAGTCCTGTTGAACGGCTTGACTTTTCTCTACTTCCCTCTCTGTAGTCAATGAGTCGGCTAGTACTCCGACAGTCGAGGGATTTTCTGGCCTGTGTCTCCCTCTAGTGGGTTCCTTTGTCCACGTGAACAGGAGGCGGCTCTATGCAAATCCTAGCCCTCGTTAGGCACACCGATGAGCACCTGATGGATACATGTGTTTGTAATCTGTATTTGGCCTTGCTTGCTTAAAGTTTGGATTGACGAGCAAACTGGCCTTGACCCCGAAGGTGCTAAATGGACAGGTGTCTGGGCGTGTTTAGACCATGGGCTATAGGAAGGAGGAAGTAGGCCTCAGGCATAGCTAGGTGTGAAAGTCTGAGGATTAGTGGCTCTGGGCAAACAGCAGGGAGCCAGACGGGAGGCAGCAGATCTCTGCGAGCGATTGACGTCGCCCTGGACGCCGCTCGCTCGGAAAAGACGATAATTGGGTTATCGCTTCTCGGCCTTTTGGCTAAGATCAAGTGTAGTATCTGTTCTTATCAGTTTAATATCTGATACGTCCCCTATCTGGGGACCATATATTAAATGGATTTTTAGAACAGGGAGATGGAAGAAGAGCTTGCTCTGTCCACTCCACGCATCGACCTGGTATTGCAGTACCTCCAGGACCGGTGCACCCCTTTCTTATGCAGTTTTCTAAAAAACAGATTGAAATGAAAAACTTAACAAGAAGGTTTTTCTGTCTTTTGCTTGCAATGTTGTTTGCTTGTGTTCTTTCTCGTTGAGTTGTTCGCAGTCCTTTTTTTTTTTTTTTTGTTTTGCAATAAACTGGTATTTAACCCCTGTGTGTTTGTGTTTTTCTTGATTTGTGTCAGTTTCTTGGTCTGTGTTTCCATGCTTCCATCCTTTTCAGCACAATGCATATGCTGCTGCAATGGCAGCTTTTCAGCAGACTGACAATATCTATTCTTTTAATTTGTGTTTCTTTTCTCATGTCATTTTTGTATTTTTGCAAAGTTTATTTCAGTCCACCACCCTTTTCTTACAAACATATAGATAGCAAGGGCCAGAATTTCGACAAGACAGCCAGATAATACACGCAGAGTGTGTGAAGGCCCGATATGAAGCCTACGTACAAGTCGAAGCTACGACAATGCAGAGTCCTGTTGAACGGCTTGACTTTTCTCTACTTCCCTCTCTGTAGTCAATGAGTCGGCTAGTACTCCGACAGTCGAGGGATTTTCTGGCCTGTGTCTCCCTCTAGTGGGTTCCTTTGTCCACGTGAACAGGAGGCGGCTCTATGCAAATCCTAGCCCTCGTTAGGCACACCGATGAGCACCTGATGGATACATGTGTTTGTAATCTGTATTTGGCCTTGCTTGCTTAAAGTTTGGATTGACGAGCAAACTGGCCTTGACCCCGAAGGTGCTAAATGGACAGGTGTCTGGGCGTGTTTAGACCATGGGCTATAGGAAGGAGGAAGTAGGCCTCAGGCATAGCTAGGTGTGAAAGTCTGAGGATTAGTGGCTCTGGGCAAACAGCAGGGAGCCAGACGGGAGGCAGCAGATCTCTGCGAGCGATTGACGTCGCCCTGGACGCCGCTCGCTCGGAAAAGACGATAATTGGGTTATCGCTTCTCGGCCTTTTGGCAAAGATCTGCGTTCCGTGGTATCTTTGTCAGGAGAGAGCGTGCGTCCGGGGGTCCCCTTTTGGGGCTTCCCCTGGAGGCTTTGGGAGGTGAGGTACCTTCTGGTACCACAACATGGCGTCCCGCGGTTTGAGGGATTCTATCCGATTCCAGGTTAAGCCTGAATTTAAAGGAGAGGTATCGTTGCAGACGGTTGTGGTGGAACTTTTGCTGGATGTCCTTGGCCTCACGGTGAGTGATATAGTTTGTCTACAAGATTTTGCGACACAAGGCATTTATGATGTGACGTTTTCATCCCCTGAGGTATGTTGGAATATTTTTGAGGACACAAAGAAGTTGGAGAAGGTGGATCCGGTGAGGAAATTTGATGTAACCCCCCTATTTATGCAAGAGGAAAAAGTCATCATAGTGCACCTTTACAATCCATTCGCAGATGTCAATTTGGTGAGAGCATTTTTGAAGACATATTGTGAGGAGTTAAGAGGAGGGGAGAAAGTGCTTAATAAGTTTGGGATTTGGTCCGGGAAATACCGGTTTATTGGGAGATTCCAGTCTGATGCAGGGTGTGTTGGTGGGGTGAGGAGACCTCCTGCTACCTTTAATATCGGAGGAGAAAGGGGGTTCTTATTTTACCCTGGACAGCCCAGCTTTTGTAGGAAGTGCTTTATGTACGGACATACCAGTGGGGATTGTGATATGGATCTGAAGTGTAGGTTCTGTAAAAAAACTAACCACTTGTCTAAGGATTGTAAAGAACGGAGGGTGTGTGACATTTGTAAAAAAATGGGTCACCTTGCAAAACAATGTGAGATGTACTTTGCTGCAAAAAGCTGGGCGAGAGTGGAAGAGAAGGTGCGGAGCCGTGCAGGAAAAGAGAAAGTGAAAGAGCAGCGGAGATCTAAAATGCCTGAACGGGCTGACACTGCGGGACCCGCTACTGCGGACTCGCGTGTTATGCCCCCGGAAGGTCAGGTCGGTGAGGCTGCGCCGGAAGATTCGCTGGTGAAGCTGGGGGGAGTGGGGAGTGTCACTACAGTTGCCGAGTGTTCGGCGGCGGGTGGCGCGACTCGTTCCGGTGCCACAGCGGAGGCGATGGGTGAAGAGGAATGTGGCGTGGTTTCTAGACGCCCCGATGAAGATCAGGAAGGGGAGTTTCATGGCGCCCGATCGAGGGAGGATGACGGAGAACGGAGGGCGGAGAGTGCAGTATCGGTGATGTCCAGTCCGGGAAGATTATCTGCTATGATGAGCGGTCTGTCCTCCAGTGGTGAGGAAGATGACGAGCAGGACATGGATAGCGGCGACAGTATGGAGTGCGGGCAGAGGCTGATGATAGAGGAGGTTCCGGGGGTGCCTGCCTGCAAGAGAGCCCGGGAAGAAAGTGGTGGTGGGGGAGAGGGAGGAGCCCCGCGTACAGCCACTGATGGGGATTCCGAAGCGGAGTCCGCCAGTTCTCCAGTAACGTGGAGGAGACAGAAAATGTTAGCGAGCAGTCATGTGAGTGATAAGGAGGAGTCTATGCATGATGCCTAGTAATACGCAAATGGCTGTGAAAATGTGTCATCTTTTACTTCTCATGGCTTTGATAGTCAGTACTATTAACGTGAGAAGTGTATGTTCGGCATGGAGGAGGGCTGCGGTGTTTGTCTACCTGAGTAATGTGAAGGCTGATATTATTTGTCTGCAGGAGTGTGGTATTGAGAAGATGCCATATGAAGATTGGAAGTGGGGAGAGTCCTTTTGGTCACCAGTGTGTGCATCCAGGAGTGAGGGGGTGGGGATTCTTGTAAAAAATGCAAACGTGAAGTGTGTATCACATGAGGTGGTAGTGCCTGGTAGAATGCAGGTGGCGGTGTTTGAGGTTGGTGGGACACAAGTTCGGATAATAAATTGCTATGCGCCAGCAGACAGAAGAGAGAGAAGTGCGTTTTTGGAAGTGGTGAAACTAAGAATGCCTGGTAGGATGCCTACAATACTGGTGGGTGATTTTAATTGTGTGAGAAAGAGTGAGGAGAGGCAGGGTGGAGGAGAAGGAAGTGGTGTGGATAGTACCTCAAAACTATTGAATGAAATAGTGGAAGACTTTCATTTACAAGATGTAGCAGTGGTGGTACAGAAAAGGGATCTGGCGTTTACTTTTCAGTCAGATAAGGGCACGGTACAATCCAGAATTGACTTTATTTTTTGTTCACCTTTTTTGAATGTAAAGGGTTATGAGATTAGCCCTGTGTCCTTTTCTGATCATTCAGTGGTGTCTGCCTCCCTGGATTTGAAAGGGGGGGTGGAATTTGGAGGAGGGATCTGGAAATGCAATTGTGCTATGCTGGAGGAGGAGGAAATTTGTAAAAAGTTTGAGTCATTTTATGAGGTGCTGGTTTTTAAAAAAAGGGATTTTGAGGATGTGCTGGTGTGGTGGGATTGGGCGAAGGGAAGGATTAGTGCCTTTTTCAAAAGGATGGGGGTGGAAAGAGCTCGGAAGAGACGTGAGGAGGAGGCTGTTTTGGTGGACAGATTAAACTTTTTATTTAAAGTCAAAAAAATGGGGGTGGAGGTGGAAAAAGAAATACAAGAGGTTCGAGATGCAAGGAAGAGGCTACTAAAGGAAAGAGGGAAAGGAATTGTGTACCGGGCTAAGGTGCAAGAAATGGAGGAGGGGGAGACCTGCTCCAGGTTTTTTTTTCAAAAAGTCCTTTGGGAAGAAGAAGACGTTTTGTTCTGTGCTGGTTGGAGAGGAGGAAGTGAGTGGGAAGAAAATGAAAGACGCAATCAAAGGTTACTATGAGGATTTGTACGGTGGAGGAGGAATAGTCCCGGTGGAAGAGATCGAAGAATATTGTAAGGTGGTGGAAGGAAACCTGAGCAAGGAAGAGGCTGGTGTAGTTCTGGATCCGGTAACTGAACTAGAGGTTGAAGATGTACTGAAGAATATGAAGAAAAATAAGACACCTGGTGGAGATGGCTTGCAGGCAGAATTTTATTTAAGATTTTGGACGAAGATGAAGTCGCAAGTGGTGGAAGTGATCAAGACGTGTATGGAAGAGAAGAGGTTGTCGGAGACGATGAAAAGTGGAGTGATTTCCCTGCTCTATAAAAAAGGAGACCCAAGGGAAGTTAAAAATTGGAGACCCATCACCTTATTAAATGTGGATTACAAGATCGTGGCCAAACTATTGGCAAATAGAATGAGTAAGGTAATCAGTAAAGTTATTGGAGAATGGCAGGTTTGTGCAGTACCTGGCCGGAGGATCTCAGACAATTTGATCTTGTTGAGAGACCTTATTTACTACACTCAGAGCAATAACTTACCACTTGCAGTGGCAGGTGTCGATCTCGAAAAAGCGTATGATCGAGTATCTCATCAGTATTTGTTGGTAGTGTTGAGAATGATGGGTTTCCCAGAAAGTTTCGTGGAGACGGTGGAGTGTTTATATCAGGGAATTAGCAGTAGAATTTTAGTCAACGGGGACTTAACTGATGCGGTGGAGGTGAGGGCTGGAGTCAGGCAAGGGTGTCCTCTGTCACCAGTTATTTTTATTTGTGTCATGGAACCTCTTTTAAGGCAGGTGATGAATGATAAGGCCTTTAAGGGTATTTTTATTCCAGGAAGCGGTGGAAATAATGTGAAGGTACTTGGATATATGGATGACATCGCTTTCTTGTGTAACTCGGCAAGAGATTTGAAGAGGGCAGAGCTTCTGCTGAACATCTTTGGAAGCATGTCCGGGTTAAGAGTTAACTGGGGGAAAAGTAATGTGTGTGTCCTCAGTGGGACATGTGACGTCTCGGCAGGAAAATTGAAGGAGGTAGAGAAGATCTCGGTGCTGGGGATCCAGTATGAGCGGAACTTGTTGAACCAGGAAAATACGGAGAAGGGCGTGGAGAAGATTTCCAAGAAGTTGGAGTTATGGAAGATGAGGAGATTGTCCTTTTCCGGGAAAACGTTGATAGTAAAGGCTGTGGTGCTGCCGTTGTTATTATATTTTGGGGTGATCTTTCCTTTGAGTAAAAGGTGGACACAGAAGGTGACTCGAATGCTTTTTTCCTTTTTTTGGGGTTCGAAAATGGAGAAGGTTGCAAGGGAAGTGGTTATGAAATCTGTCCACTTGGGTGGATATAACTTCCCTAATGTAGAACTATTTTTGAGTGTGCAGTGGTGGCTGGTTCACAACAAAGCCTTTATGGCCGGAGGGAAAACGGCCGATCTCATGCGGTATTTGATCGGGTGGCCTCTGTTGAAATGGGGGTGGTGTAAGAAAGATTTAAAAAAACCAATGTCTTTAGTTTCACCTGTTTTTTATTTAAGGATGAAGTCCTTTTTTGAGACACATGGCCTTACAGATTTGGGGTCTGAGGCTGTGAAGAAAAATGTGTTGTGGAAATGGTTGAGGAGGGGAGAATTACAGTCCAACATTTCTGGACTGAATTCTAAACAGGCAGGAGAATGTTGGAAAAGCGTACAGACAAAAGCAGTCTCTAATAAACAGAGAGAAATATGGTGGATGGTCCTTCAAAATTGCCTACCAACAATGGAATTTCTGAAAGCGAGGGATCTTGTACGGAGTGAGGTGTGCCCAAGAGTTGGGTGTGGAGGGAGGGAGACTACAAGACATGTGTTGTGGGAGTGTGATTTTGCCAAAAATGTGTGGAGGAGGTTGGGAGGTTTTGTGTATAGGGTGGTGGGCGTGAATAAGGTGACCTTTACGTCTGGAGTGTTGGGGGTTGGTGGTGAAGGAAGAGAAACACAACGCAAAATGGTGGTGGTGTCAGCTATATGTAAAGAGGTACTATGGGAAGCCAGATGTGCATTTGTGAAAAAGAAAATTGTGGTGACGGAGGTGGATTGTGTTGAGTGGTGTGTGGCTAAATTGTACTATGTATTGTTGATGGAGAGGAGATGTCTGGGAGTGGAGGAGGCAGATAAGGTGTGGAATTTTAAAAGGTGGAGGGAAGGGGGTGTGTTGTAAAATTGGATTTTGTATTCTACTTTTTTTTTTTATGATATAATATGCCCAGATGATGCAAGGAACTCTGCTCGGTTTAATGTGATGTTTTGCTGAGTATAGAGATTCAGTCTGAGGGTTGGAAAAAAAAAAAAAAAAAAAAAAAAAAAAAAAAAAAAAAAAAAAAAAATCTGTTCTTATCAGTTTAATATCTGATACGTCCCCTATCTGGGGACCATATATTAAATGGATTTTTAGAACAGGGAGATGGAAGAAGAGCTTGCTCTGTCCACTCCACGCATCGACCTGGTATTGCAGTACCTCCAGGACCGGTGCACCCCTTTCTTATGCAGTTTTCTAAAAAACAGATTGAAATGAAAAACTTAACAAGAAGGTTTTTCTGTCTTTTGCTTGCAATGTTGTTTGCTTGTGTTCTTTCTCGTTGAGTTGTTCGCAGTCCTTTTTTTTTTTTTTTTGTTTTGCAATAAACTGGTATTTAACCCCTGTGTGTTTGTGTTTTTCTTGATTTGTGTCAGTTTCTTGGTCTGTGTTTCCATGCTTCCATCCTTTTCAGCACAATGCATATGCTGCTGCAATGGCAGCTTTTCAGCAGACTGACAATATCTATTCTTTTAATTTGTGTTTCTTTTCTCATGTCATTTTTGTATTTTTGCAAAGTTTATTTCAGTCCACCACCCTTTTCTTACAAACATATAGATAGCAAGGGCCAGAATTTCGACAAGACAGCCAGATAATACACGCAGAGTGTGTGAAGGCCCGATATGAAGCCTACGTACAAGTCGAAGCTACGACAATGCAGAGTCCTGTTGAACGGCTTGACTTTTCTCTACTTCCCTCTCTGTAGTCAATGAGTCGGCTAGTACTCCGACAGTCGAGGGATTTTCTGGCCTGTGTCTCCCTCTAGTGGGTTCCTTTGTCCACGTGAACAGGAGGCGGCTCTATGCAAATCCTAGCCCTCGTTAGGCACACCGATGAGCACCTGATGGATACATGTGTTTGTAATCTGTATTTGGCCTTGCTTGCTTAAAGTTTGGATTGACGAGCAAACTGGCCTTGACCCCGAAGGTGCTAAATGGACAGGTGTCTGGGCGTGTTTAGACCATGGGCTATAGGAAGGAGGAAGTAGGCCTCAGGCATAGCTAGGTGTGAAAGTCTGAGGATTAGTGGCTCTGGGCAAACAGCAGGGAGCCAGACGGGAGGCAGCAGATCTCTGCGAGCGATTGACGTCGCCCTGGACGCCGCTCGCTCGGAAAAGACGATAATTGGGTTATCGCTTCTCGGCCTTTTGGCTAAGATCAAGTGTAGTATCTGTTCTTATCAGTTTAATATCTGATACGTCCCCTATCTGGGGACCATATATTAAATGGATTTTTAGAACAGGGAGATGGAAGAAGAGCTTGCTCTGTCCACTCCACGCATCGACCTGGTATTGCAGTACCTCCAGGACCGGTGCACCCCTTTCTTATGCAGTTTTCTAAAAAACAGATTGAAATGAAAAACTTAACAAGAAGGTTTTTCTGTCTTTTGCTTGCAATGTTGTTTGCTTGTGTTCTTTCTCGTTGAGTTGTTCGCAGTCCTTTTTTTTTTTTTTTTGTTTTGCAATAAACTGGTATTTAACCCCTGTGTGTTTGTGTTTTTCTTGATTTGTGTCAGTTTCTTGGTCTGTGTTTCCATGCTTCCATCCTTTTCAGCACAATGCATATGCTGCTGCAATGGCAGCTTTTCAGCAGACTGACAATATCTATTCTTTTAATTTGTGTTTCTTTTCTCATGTCATTTTTGTATTTTTGCAAAGTTTATTTCAGTCCACCACCCTTTTCTTACAAACATATAGATAGCAAGGGCCAGAATTTCGACAAGACAGCCAGATAATACACGCAGAGTGTGTGAAGGCCCGATATGAAGCCTACGTACAAGTCGAAGCTACGACAATGCAGAGTCCTGTTGAACGGCTTGACTTTTCTCTACTTCCCTCTCTGTAGTCAATGAGTCGGCTAGTACTCCGACAGTCGAGGGATTTTCTGGCCTGTGTCTCCCTCTAGTGGGTTCCTTTGTCCACGTGAACAGGAGGCGGCTCTATGCAAATCCTAGCCCTCGTTAGGCACACCGATGAGCACCTGATGGATACATGTGTTTGTAATCTGTATTTGGCCTTGCTTGCTTAAAGTTTGGATTGACGAGCAAACTGGCCTTGACCCCGAAGGTGCTAAATGGACAGGTGTCTGGGCGTGTTTAGACCATGGGCTATAGGAAGGAGGAAGTAGGCCTCAGGCATAGCTAGGTGTGAAAGTCTGAGGATTAGTGGCTCTGGGCAAACAGCAGGGAGCCAGACGGGAGGCAGCAGATCTCTGCGAGCGATTGACGTCGCCCTGGACGCCGCTCGCTCGGAAAAGACGATAATTGGGTTATCGCTTCTCGGCCTTTTGGCTAAGATCAAGTGTAGTATCTGTTCTTATCAGTTTAATATCTGATACGTCCCCTATCTGGGGACCATATATTAAATGGATTTTTAGAACAGGGAGATGGAAGAAGAGCTTGCTCTGTCCACTCCACGCATCGACCTGGTATTGCAGTACCTCCAGGACCGGTGCACCCCTTTCTTATGCAGTTTTCTAAAAAACAGATTGAAATGAAAAACTTAACAAGAAGGTTTTTCTGTCTTTTGCTTGCAATGTTGTTTGCTTGTGTTCTTTCTCGTTGAGTTGTTCGCAGTCCTTTTTTTTTTTTTTTTGTTTTGCAATAAACTGGTATTTAACCCCTGTGTGTTTGTGTTTTTCTTGATTTGTGTCAGTTTCTTGGTCTGTGTTTCCATGCTTCCATCCTTTTCAGCACAATGCATATGCTGCTGCAATGGCAGCTTTTCAGCAGACTGACAATATCTATTCTTTTAATTTGTGTTTCTTTTCTCATGTCATTTTTGTATTTTTGCAAAGTTTATTTCAGTCCACCACCCTTTTCTTACAAACATATAGATAGCAAGGGCCAGAATTTCGACAAGACAGCCAGATAATACACGCAGAGTGTGTGAAGGCCCGATATGAAGCCTACGTACAAGTCGAAGCTACGACAATGCAGAGTCCTGTTGAACGGCTTGACTTTTCTCTACTTCCCTCTCTGTAGTCAATGAGTCGGCTAGTACTCCGACAGTCGAGGGATTTTCTGGCCTGTGTCTCCCTCTAGTGGGTTCCTTTGTCCACGTGAACAGGAGGCGGCTCTATGCAAATCCTAGCCCTCGTTAGGCACACCGATGAGCACCTGATGGATACATGTGTTTGTAATCTGTATTTGGCCTTGCTTGCTTAAAGTTTGGATTGACGAGCAAACTGGCCTTGACCCCGAAGGTGCTAAATGGACAGGTGTCTGGGCGTGTTTAGACCATGGGCTATAGGAAGGAGGAAGTAGGCCTCAGGCATAGCTAGGTGTGAAAGTCTGAGGATTAGTGGCTCTGGGCAAACAGCAGGGAGCCAGACGGGAGGCAGCAGATCTCTGCGAGCGATTGACGTCGCCCTGGACGCCGCTCGCTCGGAAAAGACGATAATTGGGTTATCGCTTCTCGGCCTTTTGGCTAAGATCAAGTGTAGTATCTGTTCTTATCAGTTTAATATCTGATACGTCCCCTATCTGGGGACCATATATTAAATGGATTTTTAGAACAGGGAGATGGAAGAAGAGCTTGCTCTGTCCACTCCACGCATCGACCTGGTATTGCAGTACCTCCAGGACCGGTGCACCCCTTTCTTATGCAGTTTTCTAAAAAACAGATTGAAATGAAAAACTTAACAAGAAGGTTTTTCTGTCTTTTGCTTGCAATGTTGTTTGCTTGTGTTCTTTCTCGTTGAGTTGTTCGCAGTCCTTTTTTTTTTTTTTTTGTTTTGCAATAAACTGGTATTTAACCCCTGTGTGTTTGTGTTTTTCTTGATTTGTGTCAGTTTCTTGGTCTGTGTTTCCATGCTTCCATCCTTTTCAGCACAATGCATATGCTGCTGCAATGGCAGCTTTTCAGCAGACTGACAATATCTATTCTTTTAATTTGTGTTTCTTTTCTCATGTCATTTTTGTATTTTTGCAAAGTTTATTTCAGTCCACCACCCTTTTCTTACAAACATATAGATAGCAAGGGCCAGAATTTCGACAAGACAGCCAGATAATACACGCAGAGTGTGTGAAGGCCCGATATGAAGCCTACGTACAAGTCGAAGCTACGACAATGCAGAGTCCTGTTGAACGGCTTGACTTTTCTCTACTTCCCTCTCTGTAGTCAATGAGTCGGCTAGTACTCCGACAGTCGAGGGATTTTCTGGCCTGTGTCTCCCTCTAGTGGGTTCCTTTGTCCACGTGAACAGGAGGCGGCTCTATGCAAATCCTAGCCCTCGTTAGGCACACCGATGAGCACCTGATGGATACATGTGTTTGTAATCTGTATTTGGCCTTGCTTGCTTAAAGTTTGGATTGACGAGCAAACTGGCCTTGACCCCGAAGGTGCTAAATGGACAGGTGTCTGGGCGTGTTTAGACCATGGGCTATAGGAAGGAGGAAGTAGGCCTCAGGCATAGCTAGGTGTGAAAGTCTGAGGATTAGTGGCTCTGGGCAAACAGCAGGGAGCCAGACGGGAGGCAGCAGATCTCTGCGAGCGATTGACGTCGCCCTGGACGCCGCTCGCTCGGAAAAGACGATAATTGGGTTATCGCTTCTCGGCCTTTTGGCTAAGATCAAGTGTAGTATCTGTTCTTATCAGTTTAATATCTGATACGTCCCCTATCTGGGGACCATATATTAAATGGATTTTTAGAACAGGGAGATGGAAGAAGAGCTTGCTCTGTCCACTCCACGCATCGACCTGGTATTGCAGTACCTCCAGGACCGGTGCACCCCTTTCTTATGCAGTTTTCTAAAAAACAGATTGAAATGAAAAACTTAACAAGAAGGTTTTTCTGTCTTTTGCTTGCAATGTTGTTTGCTTGTGTTCTTTCTCGTTGAGTTGTTCGCAGTCCTTTTTTTTTTTTTTTTGTTTTGCAATAAACTGGTATTTAACCCCTGTGTGTTTGTGTTTTTCTTGATTTGTGTCAGTTTCTTGGTCTGTGTTTCCATGCTTCCATCCTTTTCAGCACAATGCATATGCTGCTGCAATGGCAGCTTTTCAGCAGACTGACAATATCTATTCTTTTAATTTGTGTTTCTTTTCTCATGTCATTTTTGTATTTTTGCAAAGTTTATTTCAGTCCACCACCCTTTTCTTACAAACATATAGATAGCAAGGGCCAGAATTTCGACAAGACAGCCAGATAATACACGCAGAGTGTGTGAAGGCCCGATATGAAGCCTACGTACAAGTCGAAGCTACGACAATGCAGAGTCCTGTTGAACGGCTTGACTTTTCTCTACTTCCCTCTCTGTAGTCAATGAGTCGGCTAGTACTCCGACAGTCGAGGGATTTTCTGGCCTGTGTCTCCCTCTAGTGGGTTCCTTTGTCCACGTGAACAGGAGGCGGCTCTATGCAAATCCTAGCCCTCGTTAGGCACACCGATGAGCACCTGATGGATACATGTGTTTGTAATCTGTATTTGGCCTTGCTTGCTTAAAGTTTGGATTGACGAGCAAACTGGCCTTGACCCCGAAGGTGCTAAATGGACAGGTGTCTGGGCGTGTTTAGACCATGGGCTATAGGAAGGAGGAAGTAGGCCTCAGGCATAGCTAGGTGTGAAAGTCTGAGGATTAGTGGCTCTGGGCAAACAGCAGGGAGCCAGACGGGAGGCAGCAGATCTCTGCGAGCGATTGACGTCGCCCTGGACGCCGCTCGCTCGGAAAAGACGATAATTGGGTTATCGCTTCTCGGCCTTTTGGCTAAGATCAAGTGTAGTATCTGTTCTTATCAGTTTAATATCTGATACGTCCCCTATCTGGGGACCATATATTAAATGGATTTTTAGAACAGGGAGATGGAAGAAGAGCTTGCTCTGTCCACTCCACGCATCGACCTGGTATTGCAGTACCTCCAGGACCGGTGCACCCCTTTCTTATGCAGTTTTCTAAAAAACAGATTGAAATGAAAAACTTAACAAGAAGGTTTTTCTGTCTTTTGCTTGCAATGTTGTTTGCTTGTGTTCTTTCTCGTTGAGTTGTTCGCAGTCCTTTTTTTTTTTTTTTTGTTTTGCAATAAACTGGTATTTAACCCCTGTGTGTTTGTGTTTTTCTTGATTTGTGTCAGTTTCTTGGTCTGTGTTTCCATGCTTCCATCCTTTTCAGCACAATGCATATGCTGCTGCAATGGCAGCTTTTCAGCAGACTGACAATATCTATTCTTTTAATTTGTGTTTCTTTTCTCATGTCATTTTTGTATTTTTGCAAAGTTTATTTCAGTCCACCACCCTTTTCTTACAAACATATAGATAGCAAGGGCCAGAATTTCGACAAGACAGCCAGATAATACACGCAGAGTGTGTGAAGGCCCGATATGAAGCCTACGTACAAGTCGAAGCTACGACAATGCAGAGTCCTGTTGAACGGCTTGACTTTTCTCTACTTCCCTCTCTGTAGTCAATGAGTCGGCTAGTACTCCGACAGTCGAGGGATTTTCTGGCCTGTGTCTCCCTCTAGTGGGTTCCTTTGTCCACGTGAACAGGAGGCGGCTCTATGCAAATCCTAGCCCTCGTTAGGCACACCGATGAGCACCTGATGGATACATGTGTTTGTAATCTGTATTTGGCCTTGCTTGCTTAAAGTTTGGATTGACGAGCAAACTGGCCTTGACCCCGAAGGTGCTAAATGGACAGGTGTCTGGGCGTGTTTAGACCATGGGCTATAGGAAGGAGGAAGTAGGCCTCAGGCATAGCTAGGTGTGAAAGTCTGAGGATTAGTGGCTCTGGGCAAACAGCAGGGAGCCAGACGGGAGGCAGCAGATCTCTGCGAGCGATTGACGTCGCCCTGGACGCCGCTCGCTCGGAAAAGACGATAATTGGGTTATCGCTTCTCGGCCTTTTGGCTAAGATCAAGTGTAGTATCTGTTCTTATCAGTTTAATATCTGATACGTCCCCTATCTGGGGACCATATATTAAATGGATTTTTAGAACAGGGAGATGGAAGAAGAGCTTGCTCTGTCCACTCCACGCATCGACCTGGTATTGCAGTACCTCCAGGACCGGTGCACCCCTTTCTTATGCAGTTTTCTAAAAAACAGATTGAAATGAAAAACTTAACAAGAAGGTTTTTCTGTCTTTTGCTTGCAATGTTGTTTGCTTGTGTTCTTTCTCGTTGAGTTGTTCGCAGTCCTTTTTTTTTTTTTTTTGTTTTGCAATAAACTGGTATTTAACCCCTGTGTGTTTGTGTTTTTCTTGATTTGTGTCAGTTTCTTGGTCTGTGTTTCCATGCTTCCATCCTTTTCAGCACAATGCATATGCTGCTGCAATGGCAGCTTTTCAGCAGACTGACAATATCTATTCTTTTAATTTGTGTTTCTTTTCTCATGTCATTTTTGTATTTTTGCAAAGTTTATTTCAGTCCACCACCCTTTTCTTACAAACATATAGATAGCAAGGGCCAGAATTTCGACAAGACAGCCAGATAATACACGCAGAGTGTGTGAAGGCCCGATATGAAGCCTACGTACAAGTCGAAGCTACGACAATGCAGAGTCCTGTTGAACGGCTTGACTTTTCTCTACTTCCCTCTCTGTAGTCAATGAGTCGGCTAGTACTCCGACAGTCGAGGGATTTTCTGGCCTGTGTCTCCCTCTAGTGGGTTCCTTTGTCCACGTGAACAGGAGGCGGCTCTATGCAAATCCTAGCCCTCGTTAGGCACACCGATGAGCACCTGATGGATACATGTGTTTGTAATCTGTATTTGGCCTTGCTTGCTTAAAGTTTGGATTGACGAGCAAACTGGCCTTGACCCCGAAGGTGCTAAATGGACAGGTGTCTGGGCGTGTTTAGACCATGGGCTATAGGAAGGAGGAAGTAGGCCTCAGGCATAGCTAGGTGTGAAAGTCTGAGGATTAGTGGCTCTGGGCAAACAGCAGGGAGCCAGACGGGAGGCAGCAGATCTCTGCGAGCGATTGACGTCGCCCTGGACGCCGCTCGCTCGGAAAAGACGATAATTGGGTTATCGCTTCTCGGCCTTTTGGCTAAGATCAAGTGTAGTATCTGTTCTTATCAGTTTAATATCTGATACGTCCCCTATCTGGGGACCATATATTAAATGGATTTTTAGAACAGGGAGATGGAAGAAGAGCTTGCTCTGTCCACTCCACGCATCGACCTGGTATTGCAGTACCTCCAGGACCGGTGCACCCCTTTCTTATGCAGTTTTCTAAAAAACAGATTGAAATGAAAAACTTAACAAGAAGGTTTTTCTGTCTTTTGCTTGCAATGTTGTTTGCTTGTGTTCTTTCTCGTTGAGTTGTTCGCAGTCCTTTTTTTTTTTTTTTTGTTTTGCAATAAACTGGTATTTAACCCCTGTGTGTTTGTGTTTTTCTTGATTTGTGTCAGTTTCTTGGTCTGTGTTTCCATGCTTCCATCCTTTTCAGCACAATGCATATGCTGCTGCAATGGCAGCTTTTCAGCAGACTGACAATATCTATTCTTTTAATTTGTGTTTCTTTTCTCATGTCATTTTTGTATTTTTGCAAAGTTTATTTCAGTCCACCACCCTTTTCTTACAAACATATAGATAGCAAGGGCCAGAATTTCGACAAGACAGCCAGATAATACACGCAGAGTGTGTGAAGGCCCGATATGAAGCCTACGTACAAGTCGAAGCTACGACAATGCAGAGTCCTGTTGAACGGCTTGACTTTTCTCTACTTCCCTCTCTGTAGTCAATGAGTCGGCTAGTACTCCGACAGTCGAGGGATTTTCTGGCCTGTGTCTCCCTCTAGTGGGTTCCTTTGTCCACGTGAACAGGAGGCGGCTCTATGCAAATCCTAGCCCTCGTTAGGCACACCGATGAGCACCTGATGGATACATGTGTTTGTAATCTGTATTTGGCCTTGCTTGCTTAAAGTTTGGATTGACGAGCAAACTGGCCTTGACCCCGAAGGTGCTAAATGGACAGGTGTCTGGGCGTGTTTAGACCATGGGCTATAGGAAGGAGGAAGTAGGCCTCAGGCATAGCTAGGTGTGAAAGTCTGAGGATTAGTGGCTCTGGGCAAACAGCAGGGAGCCAGACGGGAGGCAGCAGATCTCTGCGAGCGATTGACGTCGCCCTGGACGCCGCTCGCTCGGAAAAGACGATAATTGGGTTATCGCTTCTCGGCCTTTTGGCTAAGATCAAGTGTAGTATCTGTTCTTATCAGTTTAATATCTGATACGTCCCCTATCTGGGGACCATATATTAAATGGATTTTTAGAACAGGGAGATGGAAGAAGAGCTTGCTCTGTCCACTCCACGCATCGACCTGGTATTGCAGTACCTCCAGGACCGGTGCACCCCTTTCTTATGCAGTTTTCTAAAAAACAGATTGAAATGAAAAACTTAACAAGAAGGTTTTTCTGTCTTTTGCTTGCAATGTTGTTTGCTTGTGTTCTTTCTCGTTGAGTTGTTCGCAGTCCTTTTTTTTTTTTTTTTGTTTTGCAATAAACTGGTATTTAACCCCTGTGTGTTTGTGTTTTTCTTGATTTGTGTCAGTTTCTTGGTCTGTGTTTCCATGCTTCCATCCTTTTCAGCACAATGCATATGCTGCTGCAATGGCAGCTTTTCAGCAGACTGACAATATCTATTCTTTTAATTTGTGTTTCTTTTCTCATGTCATTTTTGTATTTTTGCAAAGTTTATTTCAGTCCACCACCCTTTTCTTACAAACATATAGATAGCAAGGGCCAGAATTTCGACAAGACAGCCAGATAATACACGCAGAGTGTGTGAAGGCCCGATATGAAGCCTACGTACAAGTCGAAGCTACGACAATGCAGAGTCCTGTTGAACGGCTTGACTTTTCTCTACTTCCCTCTCTGTAGTCAATGAGTCGGCTAGTACTCCGACAGTCGAGGGATTTTCTGGCCTGTGTCTCCCTCTAGTGGGTTCCTTTGTCCACTGTGAACAGGAGGCGGCTCTATGCAAATCCTAGCCCTCGTTAGGCACACCGATGAGCACCTGATGGATACATGTGTTTGTAATCTGTATTTGGCCTTGCTTGCTTAAAGTTTGGATTGACGAGCAAACTGGCCTTGACCCCGAAGGTGCTAAATGGACAGGTGTCTGGGCGTGTTTAGACCATGGGCTATAGGAAGGAGGAAGTAGGCCTCAGGCATAGCTAGGTGTGAAAGTCTGAGGATTAGTGGCTCTGGGCAAACAGCAGGGAGCCAGACGGGAGGCAGCAGATCTCTGCGAGCGATTGACGTCGCCCTGGACGCCGCTCGCTCGGAAAAGACGATAATTGGGTTATCGCTTCTCGGCCTTTTGGCTAAGATCAAGTGTAGTATCTGTTCTTATCAGTTTAATATCTGATACGTCCCCTATCTGGGGACCATATATTAAATGGATTTTTAGAACAGGGAGATGGAAGAAGAGCTTGCTCTGTCCACTCCACGCATCGACCTGGTATTGCAGTACCTCCAGGACCGGTGCACCCCTTTCTTATGCAGTTTTCTAAAAAACAGATTGAAATGAAAAACTTAACAAGAAGGTTTTTCTGTCTTTTGCTTGCAATGTTGTTTGCTTGTGTTCTTTCTCGTTGAGTTGTTCGCAGTCCTTTTTTTTTTTTTTTTGTTTTGCAATAAACTGGTATTTAACCCCTGTGTGTTTGTGTTTTTCTTGATTTGTGTCAGTTTCTTGGTCTGTGTTTCCATGCTTCCATCCTTTTCAGCACAATGCATATGCTGCTGCAATGGCAGCTTTTCAGCAGACTGACAATATCTATTCTTTTAATTTGTGTTTCTTTTCTCATGTCATTTTTGTATTTTTGCAAAGTTTATTTCAGTCCACCACCCTTTTCTTACAAACATATAGATAGCAAGGGCCAGAATTTCGACAAGACAGCCAGATAATACACGCAGAGTGTGTGAAGGCCCGATATGAAGCCTACGTACAAGTCGAAGCTACGACAATGCAGAGTCCTGTTGAACGGCTTGACTTTTCTCTACTTCCCTCTCTGTAGTCAATGAGTCGGCTAGTACTCCGACAGTCGAGGGATTTTCTGGCCTGTGTCTCCCTCTAGTGGGTTCCTTTGTCCACGTGAACAGGAGGCGGCTCTATGCAAATCCTAGCCCTCGTTAGGCACACCGATGAGCACCTGATGGATACATGTGTTTGTAATCTGTATTTGGCCTTGCTTGCTTAAAGTTTGGATTGACGAGCAAACTGGCCTTGACCCCGAAGGTGCTAAATGGACAGGTGTCTGGGCGTGTTTAGACCATGGGCTATAGGAAGGAGGAAGTAGGCCTCAGGCATAGCTAGGTGTGAAAGTCTGAGGATTAGTGGCTCTGGGCAAACAGCAGGGAGCCAGACGGGAGGCAGCAGATCTCTGCGAGCGATTGACGTCGCCCTGGACGCCGCTCGCTCGGAAAAGACGATAATTGGGTTATCGCTTCTCGGCCTTTTGGCTAAGATCAAGTGTAGTATCTGTTCTTATCAGTTTAATATCTGATACGTCCCCTATCTGGGGACCATATATTAAATGGATTTTTAGAACAGGGAGATGGAAGAAGAGCTTGCTCTGTCCACTCCACGCATCGACCTGGTATTGCAGTACCTCCAGGACCGGTGCACCCCTTTCTTATGCAGTTTTCTAAAAAACAGATTGAAATGAAAAACTTAACAAGAAGGTTTTTCTGTCTTTTGCTTGCAATGTTGTTTGCTTGTGTTCTTTCTCGTTGAGTTGTTCGCAGTCCTTTTTTTTTTTTTTTTGTTTTGCAATAAACTGGTATTTAACCCCTGTGTGTTTGTGTTTTTCTTGATTTGTGTCAGTTTCTTGGTCTGTGTTTCCATGCTTCCATCCTTTTCAGCACAATGCATATGCTGCTGCAATGGCAGCTTTTCAGCAGACTGACAATATCTATTCTTTTAATTTGTGTTTCTTTTCTCATGTCATTTTTGTATTTTTGCAAAGTTTATTTCAGTCCACCACCCTTTTCTTACAAACATATAGATAGCAAGGGCCAGAATTTCGACAAGACAGCCAGATAATACACGCAGAGTGTGTGAAGGCCCGATATGAAGCCTACGTACAAGTCGAAGCTACGACAATGCAGAGTCCTGTTGAACGGCTTGACTTTTCTCTACTTCCCTCTCTGTAGTCAATGAGTCGGCTAGTACTCCGACAGTCGAGGGATTTTCTGGCCTGTGTCTCCCTCTAGTGGGTTCCTTTGTCCACGTGAACAGGAGGCGGCTCTATGCAAATCCTAGCCCTCGTTAGGCACACCGATGAGCACCTGATGGATACATGTGTTTGTAATCTGTATTTGGCCTTGCTTGCTTAAAGTTTGGATTGACGAGCAAACTGGCCTTGACCCCGAAGGTGCTAAATGGACAGGTGTCTGGGCGTGTTTAGACCATGGGCTATAGGAAGGAGGAAGTAGGCCTCAGGCATAGCTAGGTGTGAAAGTCTGAGGATTAGTGGCTCTGGGCAAACAGCAGGGAGCCAGACGGGAGGCAGCAGATCTCTGCGAGCGATTGACGTCGCCCTGGACGCCGCTCGCTCGGAAA
This sequence comes from Pelophylax lessonae, assembly GCF_965119305.1. NCBI lineage: Eukaryota > Metazoa > Chordata > Amphibia > Anura > Ranidae > Pelophylax > Pelophylax lessonae. The sequence continues at coordinate 47,829 of NW_028119677.1, forward strand.
AGACGATAATTGGGTTATCGCTTCTCGGCCTTTTGGCTAAGATCAAGTGTAGTATCTGTTCTTATCAGTTTAATATCTGATACGTCCCCTATCTGGGGACCATATATTAAATGGATTTTTAGAACAGGGAGATGGAAGAAGAGCTTGCTCTGTCCACTCCACGCATCGACCTGGTATTGCAGTACCTCCAGGACCGGTGCACCCCTTTCTTATGCAGTTTTCTAAAAAACAGATTGAAATGAAAAACTTAACAAGAAGGTTTTTCTGTCTTTTGCTTGCAATGTTGTTTGCTTGTGTTCTTTCTCGTTGAGTTGTTCGCAGTCCTTTTTTTTTTTTTTTTGTTTTGCAATAAACTGGTATTTAACCCCTGTGTGTTTGTGTTTTTCTTGATTTGTGTCAGTTTCTTGGTCTGTGTTTCCATGCTTCCATCCTTTTCAGCACAATGCATATGCTGCTGCAATGGCAGCTTTTCAGCAGACTGACAATATCTATTCTTTTAATTTGTGTTTCTTTTCTCATGTCATTTTTGTATTTTTGCAAAGTTTATTTCAGTCCACCACCCTTTTCTTACAAACATATAGATAGCAAGGGCCAGAATTTCGACAAGACAGCCAGATAATACACGCAGAGTGTGTGAAGGCCCGATATGAAGCCTACGTACAAGTCGAAGCTACGACAATGCAGAGTCCTGTTGAACGGCTTGACTTTTCTCTACTTCCCTCTCTGTAGTCAATGAGTCGGCTAGTACTCCGACAGTCGAGGGATTTTCTGGCCTGTGTCTCCCTCTAGTGGGTTCCTTTGTCCACGTGAACAGGAGGCGGCTCTATGCAAATCCTAGCCCTCGTTAGGCACACCGATGAGCACCTGATGGATACATGTGTTTGTAATCTGTATTTGGCCTTGCTTGCTTAAAGTTTGGATTGACGAGCAAACTGGCCTTGACCCCGAAGGTGCTAAATGGACAGGTGTCTGGGCGTGTTTAGACCATGGGCTATAGGAAGGAGGAAGTAGGCCTCAGGCATAGCTAGGTGTGAAAGTCTGAGGATTAGTGGCTCTGGGCAAACAGCAGGGAGCCAGACGGGAGGCAGCAGATCTCTGCGAGCGATTGACGTCGCCCTGGACGCCGCTCGCTCGGAAAAGACGATAATTGGGTTATCGCTTCTCGGCCTTTTGGCTAAGATCAAGTGTAGTATCTGTTCTTATCAGTTTAATATCTGATACGTCCCCTATCTGGGGACCATATATTAAATGGATTTTTAGAACAGGGAGATGGAAGAAGAGCTTGCTCTGTCCACTCCACGCATCGACCTGGTATTGCAGTACCTCCAGGACCGGTGCACCCCTTTCTTATGCAGTTTTCTAAAAAACAGATTGAAATGAAAAACTTAACAAGAAGGTTTTTCTGTCTTTTGCTTGCAATGTTGTTTGCTTGTGTTCTTTCTCGTTGAGTTGTTCGCAGTCCTTTTTTTTTTTTTTTTGTTTTGCAATAAACTGGTATTTAACCCCTGTGTGTTTGTGTTTTTCTTGATTTGTGTCAGTTTCTTGGTCTGTGTTTCCATGCTTCCATCCTTTTCAGCACAATGCATATGCTGCTGCAATGGCAGCTTTTCAGCAGACTGACAATATCTATTCTTTTAATTTGTGTTTCTTTTCTCATGTCATTTTTGTATTTTTGCAAAGTTTATTTCAGTCCACCACCCTTTTCTTACAAACATATAGATAGCAAGGGCCAGAATTTCGACAAGACAGCCAGATAATACACGCAGAGTGTGTGAAGGCCCGATATGAAGCCTACGTACAAGTCGAAGCTACGACAATGCAGAGTCCTGTTGAACGGCTTGACTTTTCTCTACTTCCCTCTCTGTAGTCAATGAGTCGGCTAGTACTCCGACAGTCGAGGGATTTTCTGGCCTGTGTCTCCCTCTAGTGGGTTCCTTTGTCCACGTGAACAGGAGGCGGCTCTATGCAAATCCTAGCCCTCGTTAGGCACACCGATGAGCACCTGATGGATACATGTGTTTGTAATCTGTATTTGGCCTTGCTTGCTTAAAGTTTGGATTGACGAGCAAACTGGCCTTGACCCCGAAGGTGCTAAATGGACAGGTGTCTGGGCGTGTTTAGACCATGGGCTATAGGAAGGAGGAAGTAGGCCTCAGGCATAGCTAGGTGTGAAAGTCTGAGGATTAGTGGCTCTGGGCAAACAGCAGGGAGCCAGACGGGAGGCAGCAGATCTCTGCGAGCGATTGACGTCGCCCTGGACGCCGCTCGCTCGGAAAAGACGATAATTGGGTTATCGCTTCTCGGCCTTTTGGCTAAGATCAAGTGTAGTATCTGTTCTTATCAGTTTAATATCTGATACGTCCCCTATCTGGGGACCATATATTAAATGGATTTTTAGAACAGGGAGATGGAAGAAGAGCTTGCTCTGTCCACTCCACGCATCGACCTGGTATTGCAGTACCTCCAGGACCGGTGCACCCCTTTCTTATGCAGTTTTCTAAAAAACAGATTGAAATGAAAAACTTAACAAGAAGGTTTTTCTGTCTTTTGCTTGCAATGTTGTTTGCTTGTGTTCTTTCTCGTTGAGTTGTTCGCAGTCCTTTTTTTTTTTTTTTTGTTTTGCAATAAACTGGTATTTAACCCCTGTGTGTTTGTGTTTTTCTTGATTTGTGTCAGTTTCTTGGTCTGTGTTTCCATGCTTCCATCCTTTTCAGCACAATGCATATGCTGCTGCAATGGCAGCTTTTCAGCAGACTGACAATATCTATTCTTTTAATTTGTGTTTCTTTTCTCATGTCATTTTTGTATTTTTGCAAAGTTTATTTCAGTCCACCACCCTTTTCTTACAAACATATAGATAGCAAGGGCCAGAATTTCGACAAGACAGCCAGATAATACACGCAGAGTGTGTGAAGGCCCGATATGAAGCCTACGTACAAGTCGAAGCTACGACAATGCAGAGTCCTGTTGAACGGCTTGACTTTTCTCTACTTCCCTCTCTGTAGTCAATGAGTCGGCTAGTACTCCGACAGTCGAGGGATTTTCTGGCCTGTGTCTCCCTCTAGTGGGTTCCTTTGTCCACGTGAACAGGAGGCGGCTCTATGCAAATCCTAGCCCTCGTTAGGCACACCGATGAGCACCTGATGGATACATGTGTTTGTAATCTGTATTTGGCCTTGCTTGCTTAAAGTTTGGATTGACGAGCAAACTGGCCTTGACCCCGAAGGTGCTAAATGGACAGGTGTCTGGGCGTGTTTAGACCATGGGCTATAGGAAGGAGGAAGTAGGCCTCAGGCATAGCTAGGTGTGAAAGTCTGAGGATTAGTGGCTCTGGGCAAACAGCAGGGAGCCAGACGGGAGGCAGCAGATCTCTGCGAGCGATTGACGTCGCCCTGGACGCCGCTCGCTCGGAAAAGACGATAATTGGGTTATCGCTTCTCGGCCTTTTGGCTAAGATCAAGTGTAGTATCTGTTCTTATCAGTTTAATATCTGATACGTCCCCTATCTGGGGACCATATATTAAATGGATTTTTAGAACAGGGAGATGGAAGAAGAGCTTGCTCTGTCCACTCCACGCATCGACCTGGTATTGCAGTACCTCCAGGACCGGTGCACCCCTTTCTTATGCAGTTTTCTAAAAAACAGATTGAAATGAAAAACTTAACAAGAAGGTTTTTCTGTCTTTTGCTTGCAATGTTGTTTGCTTGTGTTCTTTCTCGTTGAGTTGTTCGCAGTCCTTTTTTTTTTTTTTTTGTTTTGCAATAAACTGGTATTTAACCCCTGTGTGTTTGTGTTTTTCTTGATTTGTGTCAGTTTCTTGGTCTGTGTTTCCATGCTTCCATCCTTTTCAGCACAATGCATATGCTGCTGCAATGGCAGCTTTTCAGCAGACTGACAATATCTATTCTTTTAATTTGTGTTTCTTTTCTCATGTCATTTTTGTATTTTTGCAAAGTTTATTTCAGTCCACCACCCTTTTCTTACAAACATATAGATAGCAAGGGCCAGAATTTCGACAAGACAGCCAGATAATACACGCAGAGTGTGTGAAGGCCCGATATGAAGCCTACGTACAAGTCGAAGCTACGACAATGCAGAGTCCTGTTGAACGGCTTGACTTTTCTCTACTTCCCTCTCTGTAGTCAATGAGTCGGCTAGTACTCCGACAGTCGAGGGATTTTCTGGCCTGTGTCTCCCTCTAGTGGGTTCCTTTGTCCACGTGAACAGGAGGCGGCTCTATGCAAATCCTAGCCCTCGTTAGGCACACCGATGAGCACCTGATGGATACATGTGTTTGTAATCTGTATTTGGCCTTGCTTGCTTAAAGTTTGGATTGACGAGCAAACTGGCCTTGACCCCGAAGGTGCTAAATGGACAGGTGTCTGGGCGTGTTTAGACCATGGGCTATAGGAAGGAGGAAGTAGGCCTCAGGCATAGCTAGGTGTGAAAGTCTGAGGATTAGTGGCTCTGGGCAAACAGCAGGGAGCCAGACGGGAGGCAGCAGATCTCTGCGAGCGATTGACGTCGCCCTGGACGCCGCTCGCTCGGAAAAGACGATAATTGGGTTATCGCTTCTCGGCCTTTTGGCTAAGATCAAGTGTAGTATCTGTTCTTATCAGTTTAATATCTGATACGTCCCCTATCTGGGGACCATATATTAAATGGATTTTTAGAACAGGGAGATGGAAGAAGAGCTTGCTCTGTCCACTCCACGCATCGACCTGGTATTGCAGTACCTCCAGGACCGGTGCACCCCTTTCTTATGCAGTTTTCTAAAAAACAGATTGAAATGAAAAACTTAACAAGAAGGTTTTTCTGTCTTTTGCTTGCAATGTTGTTTGCTTGTGTTCTTTCTCGTTGAGTTGTTCGCAGTCCTTTTTTTTTTTTTTTTGTTTTGCAATAAACTGGTATTTAACCCCTGTGTGTTTGTGTTTTTCTTGATTTGTGTCAGTTTCTTGGTCTGTGTTTCCATGCTTCCATCCTTTTCAGCACAATGCATATGCTGCTGCAATGGCAGCTTTTCAGCAGACTGACAATATCTATTCTTTTAATTTGTGTTTCTTTTCTCATGTCATTTTTGTATTTTTGCAAAGTTTATTTCAGTCCACCACCCTTTTCTTACAAACATATAGATAGCAAGGGCCAGAATTTCGACAAGACAGCCAGATAATACACGCAGAGTGTGTGAAGGCCCGATATGAAGCCTACGTACAAGTCGAAGCTACGACAATGCAGAGTCCTGTTGAACGGCTTGACTTTTCTCTACTTCCCTCTCTGTAGTCAATGAGTCGGCTAGTACTCCGACAGTCGAGGGATTTTCTGGCCTGTGTCTCCCTCTAGTGGGTTCCTTTGTCCACGTGAACAGGAGGCGGCTCTATGCAAATCCTAGCCCTCGTTAGGCACACCGATGAGCACCTGATGGATACATGTGTTTGTAATCTGTATTTGGCCTTGCTTGCTTAAAGTTTGGATTGACGAGCAAACTGGCCTTGACCCCGAAGGTGCTAAATGGACAGGTGTCTGGGCGTGTTTAGACCATGGGCTATAGGAAGGAGGAAGTAGGCCTCAGGCATAGCTAGGTGTGAAAGTCTGAGGATTAGTGGCTCTGGGCAAACAGCAGGGAGCCAGACGGGAGGCAGCAGATCTCTGCGAGCGATTGACGTCGCCCTGGACGCCGCTCGCTCGGAAAAGACGATAATTGGGTTATCGCTTCTCGGCCTTTTGGCTAAGATCAAGTGTAGTATCTGTTCTTATCAGTTTAATATCTGATACGTCCCCTATCTGGGGACCATATATTAAATGGATTTTTAGAACAGGGAGATGGAAGAAGAGCTTGCTCTGTCCACTCCACGCATCGACCTGGTATTGCAGTACCTCCAGGACCGGTGCACCCCTTTCTTATGCAGTTTTCTAAAAAACAGATTGAAATGAAAAACTTAACAAGAAGGTTTTTCTGTCTTTTGCTTGCAATGTTGTTTGCTTGTGTTCTTTCTCGTTGAGTTGTTCGCAGTCCTTTTTTTTTTTTTTTTGTTTTGCAATAAACTGGTATTTAACCCCTGTGTGTTTGTGTTTTTCTTGATTTGTGTCAGTTTCTTGGTCTGTGTTTCCATGCTTCCATCCTTTTCAGCACAATGCATATGCTGCTGCAATGGCAGCTTTTCAGCAGACTGACAATATCTATTCTTTTAATTTGTGTTTCTTTTCTCATGTCATTTTTGTATTTTTGCAAAGTTTATTTCAGTCCACCACCCTTTTCTTACAAACATATAGATAGCAAGGGCCAGAATTTCGACAAGACAGCCAGATAATACACGCAGAGTGTGTGAAGGCCCGATATGAAGCCTACGTACAAGTCGAAGCTACGACAATGCAGAGTCCTGTTGAACGGCTTGACTTTTCTCTACTTCCCTCTCTGTAGTCAATGAGTCGGCTAGTACTCCGACAGTCGAGGGATTTTCTGGCCTGTGTCTCCCTCTAGTGGGTTCCTTTGTCCACGTGAACAGGAGGCGGCTCTATGCAAATCCTAGCCCTCGTTAGGCACACCGATGAGCACCTGATGGATACATGTGTTTGTAATCTGTATTTGGCCTTGCTTGCTTAAAGTTTGGATTGACGAGCAAACTGGCCTTGACCCCGAAGGTGCTAAATGGACAGGTGTCTGGGCGTGTTTAGACCATGGGCTATAGGAAGGAGGAAGTAGGCCTCAGGCATAGCTAGGTGTGAAAGTCTGAGGATTAGTGGCTCTGGGCAAACAGCAGGGAGCCAGACGGGAGGCAGCAGATCTCTGCGAGCGATTGACGTCGCCCTGGACGCCGCTCGCTCGGAAAAGACGATAATTGGGTTATCGCTTCTCGGCCTTTTGGCTAAGATCAAGTGTAGTATCTGTTCTTATCAGTTTAATATCTGATACGTCCCCTATCTGGGGACCATATATTAAATGGATTTTTAGAACAGGGAGATGGAAGAAGAGCTTGCTCTGTCCACTCCACGCATCGACCTGGTATTGCAGTACCTCCAGGACCGGTGCACCCCTTTCTTATGCAGTTTTCTAAAAAACAGATTGAAATGAAAAACTTAACAAGAAGGTTTTTCTGTCTTTTGCTTGCAATGTTGTTTGCTTGTGTTCTTTCTCGTTGAGTTGTTCGCAGTCCTTTTTTTTTTTTTTTTGTTTTGCAATAAACTGGTATTTAACCCCTGTGTGTTTGTGTTTTTCTTGATTTGTGTCAGTTTCTTGGTCTGTGTTTCCATGCTTCCATCCTTTTCAGCACAATGCATATGCTGCTGCAATGGCAGCTTTTCAGCAGACTGACAATATCTATTCTTTTAATTTGTGTTTCTTTTCTCATGTCATTTTTGTATTTTTGCAAAGTTTATTTCAGTCCACCACCCTTTTCTTACAAACATATAGATAGCAAGGGCCAGAATTTCGACAAGACAGCCAGATAATACACGCAGAGTGTGTGAAGGCCCGATATGAAGCCTACGTACAAGTCGAAGCTACGACAATGCAGAGTCCTGTTGAACGGCTTGACTTTTCTCTACTTCCCTCTCTGTAGTCAATGAGTCGGCTAGTACTCCGACAGTCGAGGGATTTTCTGGCCTGTGTCTCCCTCTAGTGGGTTCCTTTGTCCACGTGAACAGGAGGCGGCTCTATGCAAATCCTAGCCCTCGTTAGGCACACCGATGAGCACCTGATGGATACATGTGTTTGTAATCTGTATTTGGCCTTGCTTGCTTAAAGTTTGGATTGACGAGCAAACTGGCCTTGACCCCGAAGGTGCTAAATGGACAGGTGTCTGGGCGTGTTTAGACCATGGGCTATAGGAAGGAGGAAGTAGGCCTCAGGCATAGCTAGGTGTGAAAGTCTGAGGATTAGTGGCTCTGGGCAAACAGCAGGGAGCCAGACGGGAGGCAGCAGATCTCTGCGAGCGATTGACGTCGCCCTGGACGCCGCTCGCTCGGAAAAGACGATAATTGGGTTATCGCTTCTCGGCCTTTTGGCTAAGATCAAGTGTAGTATCTGTTCTTATCAGTTTAATATCTGATACGTCCCCTATCTGGGGACCATATATTAAATGGATTTTTAGAACAGGGAGATGGAAGAAGAGCTTGCTCTGTCCACTCCACGCATCGACCTGGTATTGCAGTACCTCCAGGACCGGTGCACCCCTTTCTTATGCAGTTTTCTAAAAAACAGATTGAAATGAAAAACTTAACAAGAAGGTTTTTCTGTCTTTTGCTTGCAATGTTGTTTGCTTGTGTTCTTTCTCGTTGAGTTGTTCGCAGTCCTTTTTTTTTTTTTTTTGTTTTGCAATAAACTGGTATTTAACCCCTGTGTGTTTGTGTTTTTCTTGATTTGTGTCAGTTTCTTGGTCTGTGTTTCCATGCTTCCATCCTTTTCAGCACAATGCATATGCTGCTGCAATGGCAGCTTTTCAGCAGACTGACAATATCTATTCTTTTAATTTGTGTTTCTTTTCTCATGTCATTTTTGTATTTTTGCAAAGTTTATTTCAGTCCACCACCCTTTTCTTACAAACATATAGATAGCAAGGGCCAGAATTTCGACAAGACAGCCAGATAATACACGCAGAGTGTGTGAAGGCCCGATATGAAGCCTACGTACAAGTCGAAGCTACGACAATGCAGAGTCCTGTTGAACGGCTTGACTTTTCTCTACTTCCCTCTCTGTAGTCAATGAGTCGGCTAGTACTCCGACAGTCGAGGGATTTTCTGGCCTGTGTCTCCCTCTAGTGGGTTCCTTTGTCCACGTGAACAGGAGGCGGCTCTATGCAAATCCTAGCCCTCGTTAGGCACACCGATGAGCACCTGATGGATACATGTGTTTGTAATCTGTATTTGGCCTTGCTTGCTTAAAGTTTGGATTGACGAGCAAACTGGCCTTGACCCCGAAGGTGCTAAATGGACAGGTGTCTGGGCGTGTTTAGACCATGGGCTATAGGAAGGAGGAAGTAGGCCTCAGGCATAGCTAGGTGTGAAAGTCTGAGGATTAGTGGCTCTGGGCAAACAGCAGGGAGCCAGACGGGAGGCAGCAGATCTCTGCGAGCGATTGACGTCGCCCTGGACGCCGCTCGCTCGGAAAAGACGATAATTGGGTTATCGCTTCTCGGCCTTTTGGCTAAGATCAAGTGTAGTATCTGTTCTTATCAGTTTAATATCTGATACGTCCCCTATCTGGGGACCATATATTAAATGGATTTTTAGAACAGGGAGATGGAAGAAGAGCTTGCTCTGTCCACTCCACGCATCGACCTGGTATTGCAGTACCTCCAGGACCGGTGCACCCCTTTCTTATGCAGTTTTCTAAAAAACAGATTGAAATGAAAAACTTAACAAGAAGGTTTTTCTGTCTTTTGCTTGCAATGTTGTTTGCTTGTGTTCTTTCTCGTTGAGTTGTTCGCAGTCCTTTTTTTTTTTTTTTGTTTTGCAATAAACTGGTATTTAACCCCTGTGTGTTTGTGTTTTTCTTGATTTGTGTCAGTTTCTTGGTCTGTGTTTCCATGCTTCCATCCTTTTCAGCACAATGCATATGCTGCTGCAATGGCAGCTTTTCAGCAGACTGACAATATCTATTCTTTTAATTTGTGTTTCTTTTCTCATGTCATTTTTGTATTTTTGCAAAGTTTATTTCAGTCCACCACCCTTTTCTTACAAACATATAGATAGCAAGGGCCAGAATTTCGACAAGACAGCCAGATAATACACGCAGAGTGTGTGAAGGCCCGATATGAAGCCTACGTACAAGTCGAAGCTACGACAATGCAGAGTCCTGTTGAACGGCTTGACTTTTCTCTACTTCCCTCTCTGTAGTCAATGAGTCGGCTAGTACTCCGACAGTCGAGGGATTTTCTGGCCTGTGTCTCCCTCTAGTGGGTTCCTTTGTCCACGTGAACAGGAGGCGGCTCTATGCAAATCCTAGCCCTCGTTAGGCACACCGATGAGCACCTGATGGATACATGTGTTTGTAATCTGTATTTGGCCTTGCTTGCTTAAAGTTTGGATTGACGAGCAAACTGGCCTTGACCCCGAAGGTGCTAAATGGACAGGTGTCTGGGCGTGTTTAGACCATGGGCTATAGGAAGGAGGAAGTAGGCCTCAGGCATAGCTAGGTGTGAAAGTCTGAGGATTAGTGGCTCTGGGCAAACAGCAGGGAGCCAGACGGGAGGCAGCAGATCTCTGCGAGCGATTGACGTCGCCCTGGACGCCGCTCGCTCGGAAAAGACGATAATTGGGTTATCGCTTCTCGGCCTTTTGGCTAAGATCAAGTGTAGTATCTGTTCTTATCAGTTTAATATCTGATACGTCCCCTATCTGGGGACCATATATTAAATGGATTTTTAGAACAGGGAGATGGAAGAAGAGCTTGCTCTGTCCACTCCACGCATCGACCTGGTATTGCAGTACCTCCAGGACCGGTGCACCCCTTTCTTATGCAGTTTTCTAAAAAACAGATTGAAATGAAAAACTTAACAAGAAGGTTTTTCTGTCTTTTGCTTGCAATGTTGTTTGCTTGTGTTCTTTCTCGTTGAGTTGTTCGCAGTCCTTTTTTTTTTTTTTTTGTTTTGCAATAAACTGGTATTTAACCCCTGTGTGTTTGTGTTTTTCTTGATTTGTGTCAGTTTCTTGGTCTGTGTTTCCATGCTTCCATCCTTTTCAGCACAATGCATATGCTGCTGCAATGGCAGCTTTTCAGCAGACTGACAATATCTATTCTTTTAATTTGTGTTTCTTTTCTCATGTCATTTTTGTATTTTTGCAAAGTTTATTTCAGTCCACCACCCTTTTCTTACAAACATATAGATAGCAAGGGCCAGAATTTCGACAAGACAGCCAGATAATACACGCAGAGTGTGTGAAGGCCCGATATGAAGCCTACGTACAAGTCGAAGCTACGACAATGCAGAGTCCTGTTGAACGGCTTGACTTTTCTCTACTTCCCTCTCTGTAGTCAATGAGTCGGCTAGTACTCCGACAGTCGAGGGATTTTCTGGCCTGTGTCTCCCTCTAGTGGGTTCCTTTGTCCACGTGAACAGGAGGCGGCTCTATGCAAATCCTAGCCCTCGTTAGGCACACCGATGAGCACCTGATGGATACATGTGTTTGTAATCTGTATTTGGCCTTGCTTGCTTAAAGTTTGGATTGACGAGCAAACTGGCCTTGACCCCGAAGGTGCTAAATGGACAGGTGTCTGGGCGTGTTTAGACCATGGGCTATAGGAAGGAGGAAGTAGGCCTCAGGCATAGCTAGGTGTGAAAGTCTGAGGATTAGTGGCTCTGGGCAAACAGCAGGGAGCCAGACGGGAGGCAGCAGATCTCTGCGAGCGATTGACGTCGCCCTGGACGCCGCTCGCTCGGAAAAGACGATAATTGGGTTATCGCTTCTCGGCCTTTTGGCTAAGATCAAGTGTAGTATCTGTTCTTATCAGTTTAATATCTGATACGTCCCCTATCTGGGGACCATATATTAAATGGATTTTTAGAACAGGGAGATGGAAGAAGAGCTTGCTCTGTCCACTCCACGCATCGACCTGGTATTGCAGTACCTCCAGGACCGGTGCACCCCTTTCTTATGCAGTTTTCTAAAAAACAGATTGAAATGAAAAACTTAACAAGAAGGTTTTTCTGTCTTTTGCTTGCAATGTTGTTTGCTTGTGTTCTTTCTCGTTGAGTTGTTCGCAGTCCTTTTTTTTTTTTTTTTGTTTTGCAATAAACTGGTATTTAACCCCTGTGTGTTTGTGTTTTTCTTGATTTGTGTCAGTTTCTTGGTCTGTGTTTCCATGCTTCCATCCTTTTCAGCACAATGCATATGCTGCTGCAATGGCAGCTTTTCAGCAGACTGACAATATCTATTCTTTTAATTTGTGTTTCTTTTCTCATGTCATTTTTGTATTTTTGCAAAGTTTATTTCAGTCCACCACCCTTTTCTTACAAACATATAGATAGCAAGGGCCAGAATTTCGACAAGACAGCCAGATAATACACGCAGAGTGTGTGAAGGCCCGATATGAAGCCTACGTACAAGTCGAAGCTACGACAATGCAGAGTCCTGTTGAACGGCTTGACTTTTCTCTACTTCCCTCTCTGTAGTCAATGAGTCGGCTAGTACTCCGACAGTCGAGGGATTTTCTGGCCTGTGTCTCCCTCTAGTGGGTTCCTTTGTCCACGTGAACAGGAGGCGGCTCTATGCAAATCCTAGCCCTCGTTAGGCACACCGATGAGCACCTGATGGATACATGTGTTTGTAATCTGTATTTGGCCTTGCTTGCTTAAAGTTTGGATTGACGAGCAAACTGCCTTGACCCCGAAGGTGCTAAATGGACAGGTGTCTGGGCGTGTTTAGACCATGGGCTATAGGAAGGAGGAAGTAGGCCTCAGGCATAGCTAGGTGTGAAAGTCTGAGGATTAGTGGCTCTGGGCAAACAGCAGGGAGCCAGACGGGAGGCAGCAGATCTCTGCGAGCGATTGACGTCGCCCTGGACGCCGCTCGCTCGGAAAAGACGATAATTGGGTTATCGCTTCTCGGCCTTTTGGCTAAGATCAAGTGTAGTATCTGTTCTTATCAGTTTAATATCTGATACGTCCCCTATCTGGGGACCATATATTAAATGGATTTTTAGAACAGGGAGATGGAAGAAGAGCTTGCTCTGTCCACTCCACGCATCGACCTGGTATTGCAGTACCTCCAGGACCGGTGCACCCCTTTCTTATGCAGTTTTCTAAAAAACAGATTGAAATGAAAAACTTAACAAGAAGGTTTTTCTGTCTTTTGCTTGCAATGTTGTTTGCTTGTGTTCTTTCTCGTTGAGTTGTTCGCAGTCCTTTTTTTTTTTTTTTTGTTTTGCAATAAACTGGTATTTAACCCCTGTGTGTTTGTGTTTTTCTTGATTTGTGTCAGTTTCTTGGTCTGTGTTTCCATGCTTCCATCCTTTTCAGCACAATGCATATGCTGCTGCAATGGCAGCTTTTCAGCAGACTGACAATATCTATTCTTTTAATTTGTGTTTCTTTTCTCATGTCATTTTTGTATTTTTGCAAAGTTTATTTCAGTCCACCACCCTTTTCTTACAAACATATAGATAGCAAGGGCCAGAATTTCGACAAGACAGCCAGATAATACACGCAGAGTGTGTGAAGGCCCGATATGAAGCCTACGTACAAGTCGAAGCTACGACAATGCAGAGTCCTGTTGAACGGCTTGACTTTTCTCTACTTCCCTCTCTGTAGTCAATGAGTCGGCTAGTACTCCGACAGTCGAGGGATTTTCTGGCCTGTGTCTCCCTCTAGTGGGTTCCTTTGTCCACGTGAACAGGAGGCGGCTCTATGCAAATCCTAGCCCTCGTTAGGCACACCGATGAGCACCTGATGGATACATGTGTTTGTAATCTGTATTTGGCCTTGCTTGCTTAAAGTTTGGATTGACGAGCAAACTGGCCTTGACCCCGAAGGTGCTAAATGGACAGGTGTCTGGGCGTGTTTAGACCATGGGCTATAGGAAGGAGGAAGTAGGCCTCAGGCATAGCTAGGTGTGAAAGTCTGAGGATTAGTGGCTCTGGGCAAACAGCAGGGAGCCAGACGGGAGGCAGCAGATCTCTGCGAGCGATTGACGTCGCCCTGGACGCCGCTCGCTCGGAAAAGACGATAATTGGGTTATCGCTTCTCGGCCTTTTGGCTAAGATCAAGTGTAGTATCTGTTCTTATCAGTTTAATATCTGATACGTCCCCTATCTGGGGACCATATATTAAATGGATTTTTAGAACAGGGAGATGGAAGAAGAGCTTGCTCTGTCCACTCCACGCATCGACCTGGTATTGCAGTACCTCCAGGACCGGTGCACCCCTTTCTTATGCAGTTTTCTAAAAAACAGATTGAAATGAAAAACTTAACAAGAAGGTTTTTCTGTCTTTTGCTTGCAATGTTGTTTGCTTGTGTTCTTTCTCGTTGAGTTGTTCGCAGTCCTTTTTTTTTTTTTTTTGTTTGCAATAAACTGGTATTTAACCCCTGTGTGTTTGTGTTTTTCTTGATTTGTGTCAGTTTCTTGGTCTGTGTTTCCATGCTTCCATCCTTTTCAGCACAATGCATATGCTGCTGCAATGGCAGCTTTTCAGCAGACTGACAATATCTATTCTTTTAATTTGTGTTTCTTTTCTCATGTCATTTTTGTATTTTTGCAAAGTTTATTTCAGTCCACCACCCTTTTCTTACAAACATATAGATAGCAAGGGCCAGAATTTCGACAAGACAGCCAGATAATACACGCAGAGTGTGTGAAGGCCCGATATGAAGCCTACGTACAAGTCGAAGCTACGACAATGCAGAGTCCTGTTGAACGGCTTGACTTTTCTCTACTTCCCTCTCTGTAGTCAATGAGTCGGCTAGTACTCCGACAGTCGAGGGATTTTCTGGCCTGTGTCTCCCTCTAGTGGGTTCCTTTGTCCACGTGAACAGGAGGCGGCTCTATGCAAATCCTAGCCCTCGTTAGGCACACCGATGAGCACCTGATGGATACATGTGTTTGTAATCTGTATTTGGCCTTGCTTGCTTAAAGTTTGGATTGACGAGCAAACTGGCCTTGACCCCGAAGGTGCTAAATGGACAGGTGTCTGGGCGTGTTTAGACCATGGGCTATAGGAAGGAGGAAGTAGGCCTCAGGCATAGCTAGGTGTGAAAGTCTGAGGATTAGTGGCTCTGGGCAAACAGCAGGGAGCCAGACGGGAGGCAGCAGATCTCTGCGAGCGATTGACGTCGCCCTGGACGCCGCTCGCTCGGAAAAGACGATAATTGGGTTATCGCTTCTCGGCCTTTTGGCTAAGATCAAGTGTAGTATCTGTTCTTATCAGTTTAATATCTGATACGTCCCCTATCTGGGGACCATATATTAAATGGATTTTTAGAACAGGGAGATGGAAGAAGAGCTTGCTCTGTCCACTCCACGCATCGACCTGGTATTGCAGTACCTCCAGGACCGGTGCACCCCTTTCTTATGCAGTTTTCTAAAAAACAGATTGAAATGAAAAACTTAACAAGAAGGTTTTTCTGTCTTTTGCTTGCAATGTTGTTTGCTTGTGTTCTTTCTCGTTGAGTTGTTCGCAGTCCTTTTTTTTTTTTTTTTGTTTTGCAATAAACTGGTATTAACCCCTGTGTGTTTGTGTTTTTCTTGATTTGTGTCAGTTTCTTGGTCTGTGTTTCCATGCTTCCATCCTTTTCAGCACAATGCATATGCTGCTGCAATGGCAGCTTTTCAGCAGACTGACAATATCTATTCTTTTAATTTGTGTTTCTTTTCTCATGTCATTTTTGTATTTTTGCAAAGTTTATTTCAGTCCACCACCCTTTTCTTACAAACATATAGATAGCAAGGGCCAGAATTTCGACAAGACAGCCAGATAATACACGCAGAGTGTGTGAAGGCCCGATATGAAGCCTACGTACAAGTCGAAGCTACGACAATGCAGAGTCCTGTTGAACGGCTTGACTTTTCTCTACTTCCCTCTCTGTAGTCAATGAGTCGGCTAGTACTCCGACAGTCGAGGGATTTTCTGGCCTGTGTCTCCCTCTAGTGGGTTCCTTTGTCCACGTGAACAGGAGGCGGCTCTATGCAAATCCTAGCCCTCGTTAGGCACACCGATGAGCACCTGATGGATACATGTGTTTGTAATCTGTATTTGGCCTTGCTTGCTTAAAGTTTGGATTGACGAGCAAACTGGCCTTGACCCCGAAGGTGCTAAATGGACAGGTGTCTGGGCGTGTTTAGACCATGGGCTATAGGAAGGAGGAAGTAGGCCTCAGGCATAGCTAGGTGTGAAAGTCTGAGGATTAGTGGCTCTGGGCAAACAGCAGGGAGCCAGACGGGAGGCAGCAGATCTCTGCGAGCGATTGACGTCGCCCTGGACGCCGCTCGCTCGGAAAAGACGATAATTGGGTTATCGCTTCTCGGCCTTTTGGCTAAGATCAAGTGTAGTATCTGTTCTTATCAGTTTAATATCTGATACGTCCCCTATCTGGGGACCATATATTAAATGGATTTTTAGAACAGGGAGATGGAAGAAGAGCTTGCTCTGTCCACTCCACGCATCGACCTGGTATTGCAGTACCTCCAGGACCGGTGCACCCCTTTCTTATGCAGTTTTCTAAAAAACAGATTGAAATGAAAAACTTAACAAGAAGGTTTTTCTGTCTTTTGCTTGCAATGTTGTTTGCTTGTGTTCTTTCTCGTTGAGTTGTTCGCAGTCCTTTTTTTTTTTTTTTTGTTTTGCAATAACTGGTATTTAACCCCTGTGTGTTTGTGTTTTTCTTGATTTGTGTCAGTTTCTTGGTCTGTGTTTCCATGCTTCCATCCTTTTCAGCACAATGCATATGCTGCTGCAATGGCAGCTTTTCAGCAGACTGACAATATCTATTCTTTTAATTTGTGTTTCTTTTCTCATGTCATTTTTGTATTTTTGCAAAGTTTATTTCAGTCCACCACCCTTTTCTTACAAACATATAGATAGCAAGGGCCAGAATTTCGACAAGACAGCCAGATAATACACGCAGAGTGTGTGAAGGCCCGATATGAAGCCTACGTACAAGTCGAAGCTACGACAATGCAGAGTCCTGTTGAACGGCTTGACTTTTCTCTACTTCCCTCTCTGTAGTCAATGAGTCGGCTAGTACTCCGACAGTCGAGGGATTTTCTGGCCTGTGTCTCCCTCTAGTGGGTTCCTTTGTCCACGTGAACAGGAGGCGGCTCTATGCAAATCCTAGCCCTCGTTAGGCACACCGATGAGCACCTGATGGATACATGTGTTTGTAATCTGTATTTGGCCTTGCTTGCTTAAAGTTTGGATTGACGAGCAAACTGGCCTTGACCCCGAAGGTGCTAAATGGACAGGTGTCTGGGCGTGTTTAGACCATGGGCTATAGGAAGGAGGAAGTAGGCCTCAGGCATAGCTAGGTGTGAAAGTCTGAGGATTAGTGGCTCTGGGCAAACAGCAGGGAGCCAGACGGGAGGCAGCAGATCTCTGCGAGCGATTGACGTCGCCCTGGACGCCGCTCGCTCGGAAAAGACGATAATTGGGTTATCGCTTCTCGGCCTTTTGGCTAAGATCAAGTGTAGTATCTGTTCTTATCAGTTTAATATCTGATACGTCCCCTATCTGGGGACCATATATTAAATGGATTTTTAGAACAGGGAGATGGAAGAAGAGCTTGCTCTGTCCACTCCACGCATCGACCTGGTATTGCAGTACCTCCAGGACCGGTGCACCCCTTTCTTATGCAGTTTTCTAAAAAACAGATTGAAATGAAAAACTTAACAAGAAGGTTTTTCTGTCTTTTGCTTGCAATGTTGTTTGCTTGTGTTCTTTCTCGTTGAGTTGTTCGCAGTCCTTTTTTTTTTTTTTTGTTTTGCAATAAACTGGTATTTAACCCCTGTGTGTTTGTGTTTTTCTTGATTTGTGTCAGTTTCTTGGTCTGTGTTTCCATGCTTCCATCCTTTTCAGCACAATGCATATGCTGCTGCAATGGCAGCTTTTCAGCAGACTGACAATATCTATTCTTTTAATTTGTGTTTCTTTTCTCATGTCATTTTTGTATTTTTGCAAAGTTTATTTCAGTCCACCACCCTTTTCTTACAAACATATAGATAGCAAGGGCCAGAATTTCGACAAGACAGCCAGATAATACACGCAGAGTGTGTGAAGGCCCGATATGAAGCCTACGTACAAGTCGAAGCTACGACAATGCAGAGTCCTGTTGAACGGCTTGACTTTTCTCTACTTCCCTCTCTGTAGTCAATGAGTCGGCTAGTACTCCGACAGTCGAGGGATTTTCTGGCCTGTGTCTCCCTCTAGTGGGTTCCTTTGTCCACGTGAACAGGAGGCGGCTCTATGCAAATCCTAGCCCTCGTTAGGCACA
>NW_028119676.1:0-10000 GCF_965119305.1 Pelophylax lessonae
GGGTCGGTGATGATGGTGGGGGTCGGTGATGATGGTGGGGGTCGGTGATGATGGTGGGGGTCGGTGATGATGGTGGGGGTCGGTAATGGTGGGGGTCGGTGATGATGATGGGGGGGGGTCGGTGATGATGATGGGGGTCGGTGATGGTGGGGGTCGGTGATGATGATGGGGGTCGGTAATGGTGGGGGTCGGTGATGATGGTGGGGGTCGGTGATGATGGTGGGGGTCGGTGATGATGGTGGGGGTCGGTGATGATGGTGGGGGTCGGTGATGGTGGGGGTCGGTGATGATGGGGGTCGGTGATGATGGTGGGGGTCGGTGATGATGGTGGGGGTCGGTGATGATGGTGGGGGTCGGTAATGGTGGGGGTCGGTGATGATGGTGGGGGTCGGTGATGATGGTGGGGGTCGGTAATGGTGGGGGTCGGTGATGATGGTGGGGGTCGGTGATGATGGTGGAGGTCGGTGATGATGGTGGGGGGCGGTGATGATGGTGGGGGTCGGTGATGGTGGGGGTCGGTAATGGTGGGGGTCGGTGATGATGGTGGGGGTCGGTGATGATGGTGGGGTCGGTGATGATGATGGGGGTCGGTGATGATGGTGGGGGTCGGTGATGATGGTGGGGGTCGGTGATGATGGTGGGGGTCGGTAATGGTGGGGGTCGGTGATGATGATGGGGGGGGGTCGGTGATGATGATGGGGGTCGGTGATGGTGGGGGTCGGTGATGATGATGGGGGTCGGTAATGGTGGGGGTCGGTGATGGTGGGGGTCGGTGATGATGGTGGGGGTCGGTAATGATGGTGGGGGTCGGTGATGATGGTGGGGGTCGGTGATGATGGTGGGGGTCGGTGATGATGGTGGGGGTCGGTAATGGTGGGGGTCGGTGATGGTGGGGGTCGGTGATGATGGTGGGGGTCGGTAATGATGGTGGGGGTCGGTGATGATGGTGGGGGTCGGTGATGATGGTGGGGGTCGGTGATGATGGTGGGGGTCGGTGATGATGGTGGGGGTCGGTAATGGTGGGGGTCGGTGATGATGGTGGGGGTCGGTGATGATGGTGGGGGTCGGTGATGATGGTGGGGGTCGGTAATGGTGGGGGTCGGTGATGATGGTGGGGGTCGGTGATGATGGTGGGGGTCGGTGATGGTGGGGGTCGGTGATGATGGTGGGGGTCGGTGATGATGGTGGGGGTCGGTGATGATGGTGGGGGTCGGTGATGATGGTGGGGGTCGGTGATGATGGTGGGGGGCGGTGATGATGGTGGGGGTCGGTGATGGTGGTGGGGGTCGGTGATGATGGTGGGGGTCGGTGATGATGGTGGTGGGGGTCGGTGATAATGGTGGGGGTCGGTGATGATGGTGGGGGTCGGTGATGATGGTGGGGGTCGGTGATGATGGTGGGGGTCGGTGATGATGGTGGGGGTCGGTGATGATGGTGGGGGTCGGTGATGATGGTGGGGTCGGTAATGGTGGGGGTTGGTGGTGATGGTGGGGGTCGGTGATGATGGTGGGGGTCGGTGATGATGGTGGGGGTCGGTGATGATGGTGGTCGGTAATGATGGGGGTCGGTGATGATGGTGGGGGTCGGTGATGATGGTGGGGGTCGGTGATGATGGTGGGGGTCGGTGATGATGGTGGGGGTTGGTGGAGATGGTGGTGGGGGTCGGTGATGATGGTGGGGGTCGGTGATGATGGTGGGGGCGGTGATAATGGTGGGGGTCGGTGATGATGGTGGGGGTCGGTGATGATGGTGGGGGTCGGTAATGATGGTGGTGGGGGTCGGTGATGATGGTGGGGGTCGGTGATGATGGTGGGGGGCGGTGATAATGGTGGGGGTCGGTGATGATGGTGGGGGTCGGTGATGATGGTGGGGGTCGGTAATGGTGGGGGTTGGTGATGATGGTGGGGGTCGGTGATGATGGTGGGGGTCGGTGATGATGGTGGGGGTCGGTGATGATGGTGGGGGTCGGTAATGGTGGGGGTTGGTGATGATGGTGGGGGTCGGTGATGATGGTGGGGGTCGGTGATGATGATGGGGGGTCGGTGATGATGGTGGGGGTCGGTGATGATGGTGGGGGTCGGTGATGATGGTGGGGGTCGGTAATGGTGGGGGTCGGTGATGATGATGGGTGGGGGGTCGGTGATGATGATGGGGGTCGGTGATGGTGGGGGTCGGTGATGATGATGGGGGTCGGTAATGGTGGGGGTCGGTGATGGTGGGGGTCGGTGATGATGGTGGGGGTCGGTAATGATGGTGGGGGTCGGTGATGATGGTGGGGGTCGGTGATGATGGTGGGGGTCGGTGATGATGGTGGGGGTCGGTGATGGTGGGGGTCGGTGATGATGGTGGGGGTCGGTGATGATGATGGGGGTCGGTGATGGTGGGGGTCGGTGATGATGGTGGGGGTCGGTGATGATGGTGGGGGTCGGTGATGATGATGGTGGGGGTCGGTGATGATGGTGGGGGTCGGTGATGATGGTGGGGGTCGGTGATGATGGTGGGGGTCGGTGATGATGGTGGGGGTCGGTGATGATGGTGGGGGTCGGTGATGATGATGGTGGGGGTCGGTGATGATGGTGGGGGTCGGTGATGATGATGGGGGTCGGTAATGGTGGGGGTCGGTGATGATGGTGGGGGTCGGTGATGATGATGGGGGTCGGTGATGATGGTGGGGGTCGGTGATGGTGGGGGTCGGTGATAATGGTGGGGGTCGGTAATGGTGGGGGTCGGTGATGATGGTGGGGGTCGGTGATGATGGTGGGGGTTGGTGATGATGGTGGGGGTCGGTGATGGTGGGGGTCGGTGATGATGGTGGGGGTCGGTGATGATGGTGGGGGTCGGTGATGGTGGGGGTCGGTGATGATGATGGGGGTCGGTGATGATGGTGGGGGTCGGTGATGATGGTGGGGGTCGGTGATAATGGTGGGGGTCGGTGATAATGGTGGGGGTCGGTGATGATGGTGGGGGTCGGTGATGATGGTGGGGGTCGGTAATGATGGTGGGGGTTGGTGATAATGGTGGGGGTCGGTGATGATGGTGGGGGTCGGTGATGATGGTGGGGGTCGGTGATGATGGTGGGGGTCGGTGATGATGGTGGGGGTCGGTGATGGTGGGGGTCGGTGATGATGGTGGGGGTCGGTGATGATGGGGGTCGGTGATGATGGTGGGGGTCGGTGATGATGGTGGGGGTCGGTGATAATGGTGGGGGTCGGTGATGATGGTGGGGGTCGGTGATGGTGGGGGTCGGTGATGATGGTGGGGGTCGGTGATGATGGGGGTCGGTGATGATGGTGGGGGTCGGTGATGATGGTGGGGGTCGGTGATAATGGTGGGGGTCGGTGATGATGGTGGGGGTCGGTGATGATGGTGGGGGTCGGTAATGATGGTGGGGGTTGGTGATAATGGTGGGGGTCGGTGATGATGGTGGGGGTCGGTGATGATGGTGGGGGTCGGTGATGATGGTGGGGGTCGGTGATGATGGTGGGGGTCGGTGATGATGGTGGGGGTCGGTGATGGTGGGGGTCGGTGATGATGGTGGGGGTCGGTAATGGTGGGGGTCGGTAATGATGGTGGGGGTCGGTGATGATGGTGGGGGTCGGTGATGATGGTGGGGGTCGGTGATGATGGTGGGGGTCGGTGATGATGGTGGGGGTCGGTAATGATGGTGGGGGTCGGTGATGATGGTGGTGGTCGGTGATGATGGTGGGGGTCGGTGATGATGGTGGGGGTCGGTGATGATGGTGGTGGTCGGTAATGATGGGGGTCGGTGATGATGGTGGGGGTCGGTGATGATGGTGGGGGTCGGTGATGATGGTGGGGGTCGGTGATGATGGTGGGGGTCGGTAATGGTGGGGGTCGGTGATGATGGTGGGGGTCGGTGATGATGGTGGGGTCGGTGATGATGGTGGGGGTCGGTGATGATGGTGGGGGTCAGTGATGATGGTGGGGGTCGGTGATGATGGTGGGGGTCGGTGATGATGGTGGGGGTCGGTAATGGTGGGGGTCGGTGATGATGGTGGGGGTTGGTGATGATGGTGGGGGTCGGTGATGGTGGGGGTCGGTGATGATGGTGGGGTCGGTGATGATGGTGGGGGTCGGTGATGATGGTGGGGGTCGGTGATGATGGTGGGGGTTGGTGATGATGGTGGGGGTCGGTGATGATGGTGGGGGTCGGTGATGATGGTGGGGGTTGGTGATGATGGTGGGGGTCGGTGATGGTGGGGGTCGGTGATGATGGTGGGGGTCGGTGATGATGGTGGGGGTCGGTGATGATGGTGGGGGTCGGTGATGATGGTGGGGGTCGGTGATGATGGTGGGGGGTCGGTGATGATGGTGGGGGTCGGTGATGATGGTGGGGGTCGGTGATGATGGTGGGGGTCGGTGATGATGGTGGGGGTCGGTGATGATGATGGGGGTCGGTGATGATGGTGGGGGTCGGTGATGATGGTGGGGGTCGGTGATGATGGTGGGGGTCGGTGATGGTGGGGGTCGGTGATGATGGTGGGGGTCGGTGATGATGGTGGGGGTCTGTGATGATGGTGGGGGTCGGTGATGATGGTGGGGGTCGGTGATGATGGTGGGGGGTCGGTGATGATGGTGGGGGTCGGTGATGATGGTGGGGGTCGGTGATGATGGTGGGGGTCGGTGATGATGGTGGGGGTCGGTGATGATGGTGGGGGTCGGTGATGATGGTGGGGGTCGGTGATGGTGGGGGTCGGTGATGATGGTGGGGGTCGGTGATGATGGTGGGGGTCGGTGATGATGGTGGGGGTTGGTGATGATGGTGGGGGTCGGTGATGGTGGGGGTCGGTGATGATGGTGGGGGTCGGTGATGATGGTGGGGGTCGGTGATGATGGTGGGGGTCGGTGATGATGGTGGGGGTCGGTGATGATGGTGGGGGTCGGTAATGGTGGGGGTCGGTGATGATGGTGGGGGTCGGTGATGATGGTGGGGGTCGGTGATGGTGGGGGTCGGTGATGATGGTGGGGGTCGGTGATGATGGTGGGGGTCGGTGATGATGGTGGGGGTCGGTGATGATGGTGGGGGTCGGTGATGATGGTGGGGGGTCGGTGATGATGGTGGGGGTCGGTGATGATGGTGGGGGTCGGTGATGATGGTGGGGGTCGGTGATGATGGTGGGGGTCGGTGATGATGGTGGGGGGTCGGTGATGATGGTGGGGGTCGGTGATGGTGGGGGTCGGTGATGATGGTGGGGGTCGGTGATGATGGTGGGGGTTGGTGATGATGGTGGGGGTCGGTGATGGTGGGGGTCGGTGATGGTGGGGGTCGGTGATGATGGTGGGGGTCGGTGATGATGGTGGGGGTCGGTGATGATGGTGGGGGTTGGTGATGATGGTGGGGGTCGGTGATGGTGGGGGTCGGTGATGATGGTGGGGGTCGGTGATGATGGTGGGGGTCGGTAATGGTGGGGGTCGGTGATGATGGTGGGGGTCGGTGATGATGGTGGGGGTCGGTGATGATGGTGGGGGTCGGTGATGATGGTGGGGGTCGGTGATGATGGTGGGGGTCGGTAATGATGGTGGGGGTCGGTGATGATGGTGGGGGTCGGTAATGGTGGGGGTCGGTGATGATGGTGGGGGTCGGTGATGGTGGGGGTCGGTGATGATGGTGGGGGTCGGTGATGATGGTGGGGGTCGGTGATGATGGTGGGGGTCGGTGATGATGGTGGGGGTCGGTGATGATGGTGGGGGTCGGTAATGGTGGGGGTCGGTGATGATGGTGGGGGTCGGTGATGATGGTGGGGGTCGGTGATGATGGTGGGGGTCGGTAATGATGGTGGGGGTCGGTGATGATGGTGGGGGTCGGTAATGGTGGGGGTCGGTGATGATGGTGGGGGTCGGTGATGGTGGGGGTCGGTGATGATGGTGGGGGTCGGTGATGATGGTGGGGGTCGGTGATGATGGTGGGGGTCGGTGATGATGGTGGGGGTCGGTAATGGTGGGGGTCGGTGATGATGGTGGGGGTCGGTGATGATGGTGGGGGTTGGTGATGATGGTGGGGGTCGGTGATGGTGGGGGTCGGTGATGATGGTGGGGGTCGGTGATGATGGTGGGGGTCGGTGATGATGGTGGGGGTCGGTGATGATGGTGGGGGTCGGTGATGATGGTGGGGGTCGGTGATGATGGTGGGGGTCGGTGATGATGGTGGGGGTCGGTGATGATGGTGGGGGTCGGTGATGATGGTGGGGGTCGGTGATGATGGTGGGGGTTGGTGATGATGGTGGGGGTCGGTGATGGTGGGGGTCGGTGATGATGGTGGGGTCGGTGATGATGGTGGGGGTCGGTGATGATGGTGGGGGTCGGTGATGATGGTGGGGGTCGGTGATGATGGTGGGGGTCGGTGATGATGGTGGGGGTCGGTGATGATGGTGGGGGTCGGTGATGGTGGGGGTCGGTGTAATTCTAGAGATCGGCAGTTGGTCGGAGTTCTCACTCCGTATTTTGGGGCTTCTTTTGTAATGCAGTAAATCCTGGCAGCCAGTCAGGTTGGAGTTTCCTGTGTCTGGCTGTGCTGTGATTGGTTGCTGTGGATTGCTGTCTCCTCCCCCCAGCTGCTGCATTGATGAGACAGCGAGGTCTGGTCACATGACGTCTCTCCTCTCCTCTCCTGCATGCTGCATCCTCCCCATCCTCCTCCTGACAATGCAGCAATCCTCGCTGTGACCCCCAGCAAAGCAGAGCCAGGCGCAGGCCATGTTGGCGGTGGAGGATTTCAGGTAGGTCCCCCCCTCCCCCCATGTCCTTCAGCTGGGGAATGTCAGTCCTCTGATTGGCTGCAATTAGGGGCACAGAGGACGGAGCGCCATCCATTGTTCATCCTGATCTCTGCAGATCTGACATTGGGGGGAGGGGAGGGGGGGCACCGCTGAGCATTTCTACACACTGACACCGGAGGAGCTGACAATCTATTGTCTCCTGCCAGCCGGTGTCTTATGGTGGCAAAATGCCAACCATCTGTCAGGGAGGCCGAGAATTCTGCTGACTCAGGAGGGGCTCCGACCCGATAACCAGGGCAGCACTGCTGGGGGGGGGTCAAATCTGACCGATCCCGGCCGGCCAATCTGCTGGAAGGATTGGGGGGAAATCAGGAAATTCTCCCCGAAAAGAAGAGAACTGAACCCACTGTCCCTTTAAATGGTGTGACCTCCTCGTCAATAATCGATCGTACCCGTCACACCTGCACCCCATGGAACCCCAACACTGACCCCCCCAACAACCCCAACACTGACCCCCCCAACAACCCCGACACTGAGACCCCCCCCAACAACCCCGACACTGACCCCCCCAACAACCCCAACACTGACCCCCCCATCAACCCCGACACTGACCCCCCCATCAACCCCGACACTGACCCCCCCCATCAACCCCGACACTGACCCCCCCATCAATCCCGACACTGACCCCCCCATCAACCCTGACACTGACCCCCCCATCAACCCCGACACTGACCCCCCCCATCAACCCCGACACTGACCCCCCCATCAATCCCGACACTGACCCCCCCATCAACCCCGACACTGACCCCCCCCATCAACCCCGACACTGACCCCCCCATCAATCCCGACACTGACCCCCCCATCAACCCTGACACTGACCCCCCCATCAATCCTGACACTGACCCCCCCATCAATCCTGACACTGACCCCCCCCCATCAATCCCGACACTGAGACCCCCCCCAACAACCCCGACACTGAGACCCCCCCCAACAACCCCGACATTGACCCCCCCATCAATCCTGACACTGACCCCCCCCCATCAATCCCGACACTGAGACCCCCCCCAACAACCCCGACACTGACCCCCCCATCAACCCTGACACTGACCCCCCCATCAATCCTGACACTGACCCCCCCCCATCAATCCCGACACTGAGACCCCCCCAACAACCCCGACACTGAGACCCCCCCCAACAACCCCGACATTGACCCCCCCATCAATCCTGACACTGACCCCCCCCCATCAATCCCGACACTGAGACCCCCCCCAACAACCCCGACACTGACCCCCCCATCAACCCTGACACTGACCCCCCCATCAACCCCGACACTGACCCCCCCCCATCAATCCCGACACTGAGACCCCCCCCAACAACCCCAACACTGACCCCCCCCCAACAACCCCGACACTGACCCCCCCATCAACCCTGAAACTGACCCCCCATCAACCCCAACACTGACCCCCCCATCAATCCCGACACTGTCCCCCCATCAACCCCGACACTGACCCCCCCATCAACCCCGACACTGACCCCCCCCCCATCAACCCCGACACTGACCCCCCCCCAACAACCCCAACACTGACCCCCCCCCAACAACCCCGACACTGACCCCCCCATCAATCCCGACACTGAGGCCCCCCAACAACCCCAACACTGTCCCCCCATCAACCCCGACACTGACCCCCCCCATCAACCCTGACACTGACCCCCCCTATCAACCCCAACACTGACCCCCCCATCAACCCTGACACTGACCCCCCCATCAACCCCAACACTGACCCCCCCATCAATCCCGACACTGTCCCACCATCAACCCCAACACTGACCCCCCCCAACAACCCCGACACTGACCCCCCCAACAACCCCAACACTGTCCCCCCATCAACCCCGACACTGACCCCCCCATCAACCCCGACACTGACCCCCCCTATCAACCCCGACACTGACCCCCCTATCAACCCCGACACTGACCCCCCCATCAACCCCAACACTGACCCCCCCCCCCAACAACCCCAACACTGACCCCCCCCCAACAACCCCGACACTGACCCCCCCATCAATCCCGACACTGAGACCCCCCAACAACCCCAACACTGTCCCCCCATCAACCCCGACACTGACCCCCCCCATCAACCCCGACACTGACCCCCCCCTATCAACCCCGACACTGTCCCCCCATCAACCCCGACACTGACCCCCCCCATCAACCCCAACACTGACCCCCCCCCTATCAACCCCGACACTGACCCCCCCATCAATCCCGACACTGACCCCCCCATCAATCCCGACACTGAGACCCCCCCAACAACCCCAACACTGACCCCCCCCCCTATCAACCCTGACACTGACCCCCCCATCAACCCCAACACTGACCCCCCCCATCAATCCCGACACTGTCCCACCATCAACCCCAACACTGACCCCCCCCCAACAACCCCGACACTGACCCCCCCATCAATCCCGACACTGAGACCCCCCAACAACCCCAACACTGTCCCCCCATCAACCCCGACACTGACCCCCCCCATCAACCCCGACACTGACCCCCCCATCAACCCCAACACTGACCCCCCCCCCCAACAACCCCAACACTGACCCCCCCCAACAACCCCGACACTGACCCCCCCATCAATCCCGACACTGAGACCCCCCAACAACCCCAACACTGTCCCCCCATCAACCCCGACACTGACCCCCCCCCCATCAACCCCGACACTGACCCCCCCATCAACCCCAACACTGACCCCCCCCTATTAACCCCGACACTGACCCCCCCATCAATCCCGACACTGACCCCCCCATCAATCCCGACACTGAGACCCCCCCAACAACCCCAACACTGTCCCACCATCAACCCCGACACTGACCCCCCCCTATCAACCCCGACACTGACCCCCCCCATCAACCCCAACACTGACCCCCCCCTATTAACCCCGACACTGACCCCCCCATCAATCCCGACACTGACCCCCCCATCAATCCCGACACTGAGACCCCCCCAACAACCCCAACACTGTCCCACCATCAACCCCGACACTGACCCCCCCCATTAACCCCGACACTGACCCCCCATCAACCCCGACACTGACCCCCCCCATTAACCCCGACACTGACCCCCCCCCATCAACCCCGACACTGACCCCCCCCATCAACCCCGACACTGACCCCCCCCATCAACCCCGACACTGACCCCCCCCATCAACCCCGACACTGACCCCCCCCATCAACCCCGACACTGACCCCCCCCATCAACCCCGACA
>NW_028119676.1:12500-65736 GCF_965119305.1 Pelophylax lessonae
ACCCCAACACTTCCTCCTCCCTGTAACCCCAACACTTCCTCCTCCCTGTAACCCCAACACTTCTCCTCCCTGTAACCCCAACACTTCTCCTCCCTGTAACCCCAACACTTCTCCTCCCTGTAACCCCAACACTTCCTCCTCCCTGTAACCCCAACACTTCCTCCTCCCTGTAACCCCAACACTTCTCTTCCCTGTAACCCCAACACTTCTCTTCCCTGTAACCCCAACACTTCTCTTCCCTGTAACCCCAACACTTCCTCCTCCCTGTAACCCCAACACTTCTCCTCCCTGTAACCCCAACACTTCTCTTCCCTGTAACCCCAACACTTCTCTTCCCTGTAACCCCAACACTTCTCTTCCCTGTAACCCCAACACTTCTCTTCCCTGTAACCCCAACACTTCTCTTCCCTGTAACCCCAACACTTCTCTTCCCTGTAACCCCAACACTTCTCTTCCCTGTAACCCCAACACTTGCTCCTCCCTGTAACCCCAACAGTTATCCTCCCTGTAACCCCAACACTTATCCTCCCTGTAACCCCAACACTTATCCTCCCTGTAACCCCAACACTTATCCTCCCTGTAACCCCAACACTTATTCTCCCTGTAACCCCAACACTTATCCTCCCTGTAACCCCAACACTTATCCTCCCTGTAACCCCAACACTTGCTCCTCCCTCTAACCCCAACACTTCTCCTCCCTGTAACCCCAACACTTCCTCTTCCCTGTAACCCCAACACTTCCTCCTCACTGTAACCCCAACACTTCCTCCTCACTGTAACCCCAACACTTCTCTTCCCTGTAACCCCAACACTTATCCTCCCTGTAACCCCAACACTTCTCTTCCCTGTAATCCCAACACTTCTCTTCCCTGTAACCCCAACACTTCTCCTCCCTGTAACCCCAACACTTCTTCTCCCTGTAACCCCAACACTTCTCTTCCCTGTAACCCCAACACTTCTCTTCCCTGTAACCCCAACACTTCTTCTCCCTGTAACCCCAACACTTCTCTTCCCTGTAACCCCAACACTTCTCTTCCCTGTAACCCCAACACTTCTCTTCCCTGTAACCCCAACACTTCTTCTCCCTGTAACCCCAACACTTCTCCTCCCTGTAACCCCAACACTTCTCCTCCCTGTAACCCCAACACTTCTCCTCCCTGTAACCCCAACACTTCTCTTCCCTGTAACCCCAACACTTCTCTTCCCTGTAACCCCAACACTTCTCTTCCCTGTAACCCCAACACTTCTCTTCCCTGTAACCCCAACACTTCTCTTCCCTGTAACCCCAACACTTGCTCCTCCCTGTAACCCCAACAGTTATCCTCCCTGTAACCCCAACACTTATCCTCCCTGTAACCCCAACACTTATCCTCCCTGTAACCCCAACACTTATCCTCCCTGTAACCCCAACACTTATTCTCCCTGTAACCCCAACACTTATCCTCCCTGTAACCCCAACACTTATCCTCCCTGTAACCCCAACACTTATCCTCCCTGTAACCCCAACACTTGCTCCTCCCTCTAACCCCAACACTTCTCCTCCCTGTAACCCCAACACTTCCTCTTCCCTGTAACCCCAACACTTCCTCCTCACTGTAACCCCAACACTTCCTCCTCACTGTAACCCCAACACTTCCTCCTCACTGTAACCCCAACACTTCTCTTCCCTGTAACCCCAACACTTATCCTCCCTGTAACCCCAACACTTATCCTCCCTGTAACCCCAACACTTCCTCTTCCCTGTAACCCCAACACTTCCTCCTCCCTGTAACCCCAACACTTCCTCTTCCCTGTAACCCCAACACTTCCTCTTCCCTGTAACCCCAACACTTCCTCCTCCCTGTAACCCCAACACTTCCTCCTCCCTGTAACCCCAACACTTCCTCCTCCCTGTAACCCCAACACTTCCTCCTCACTGTAACCCCAACACTTGCTCCTCCCTCTAACCCCAACACTTCTCCTCCCTGTAACCCCAACACTTCTCTTCCCTGTAACCCCAACACTTCTCTTCCCTGTAACCCCAACACTTCTCTTCCCTGTAACCCCAACACTTCTCCTCCCTGTAACCCCAACACTTCTCTTCCCTGTAACCCCAACACTTCCTCCTCCCTGTAACCCCAACACTTCCTCCTCCCTGTAACCCCAACACTTCTCTTCCCTGTAACCCCAACACTTCTCTTCCCTGTAACCCCAACACTTCTCTTCCCTGTAACCCCAACACTTCTCTTCCCTGTAACCCCAACACTTCCTCTTCCCTGTAACCCCAACACTTCCTCTTCCCTGTAACCCCAACACTTCTCTTCCCTCTAACCCCAACACTTCCTCCTCCCTGTAACCCCAACACTTCCTCCTCCCTGTAACCCCAACACTTCCTCCTCACTGTAACCCCAACACTTCTCCTCCCTGTAACCCCAACACTTCTCTTCCCTGTAACCCCAACACTTCTCTTCCCTGTAACCCCAACACTTCTCTTCCCTGTAACCCCAACACTTCTCTTCCCTGTAACCCCAACACTTCTCTTCCCTGTAACCCCAACACTTGCTCCTCCCTGTAACCCCAACAGTTATCCTCCCTGTAACCCCAACACTTATCCTCCCTGTAACCCCAACACTTATCCTCCCTGTAACCCCAACACTTATTCTCCCTGTAACCCCAACACTTATCCTCCCTGTAACCCCAACACTTATCCTCCCTGTAACCCCAACACTTGCTCCTCCCTCTAACCCCAACACTTCTCCTCCCTGTAACCCCAACACTTCCTCTTCCCTGTAACCCCAACACTTCCTCCTCACTGTAACCCCAACACTTCCTCCTCACTGTAACCCCAACACTTCTCTTCCCTGTAACCCCAACACTTATCCTCCCTGTAACCCCAACACTTCTCTTCCCTGTAATCCCAACACTTCTCTTCCCTGTAACCCCAACACTTCTCCTCCCTGTAACCCCAACACTTCTTCTCCCTGTAACCCCAACACTTCTCTTCCCTGTAACCCCAACACTTCTCTTCCCTGTAACCCCAACACTTCTTCTCCCTGTAACCCCAACACTTCTCTTCCCTGTAACCCCAACACTTCTCTTCCCTGTAACCCCAACACTTCTCTTCCCTGTAACCCCAACACTTCTTCTCCCTGTAACCCCAACACTTCTCCTCCCTGTAACCCCAACACTTCTCCTCCCTGTAACCCCAACACTTCTCCTCCCTGTAACCCCAACACTTCTCCTCCCTGTAACCCCAACACTTCTCTTCCCTGTAACCCCAACACTTCTCTTCCCTGTAACCCCAACACTTCTCTTCCCTGTAACCCCAACACTTCTCTTCCCTGTAACCCCAACACTTCTCTTCCCTGTAACCCCAACACTTGCTCCTCCCTGTAACCCCAACAGTTATCCTCCCTGTAACCCCAACACTTATCCTCCCTGTAACCCCAACAGTTATCCTCCCTGTAACCCCAACACTTATTCTCCCTGTAACCCCAACACTTATCCTCCCTGTAACCCCAACACTTATCCTCCCTGTAACCCCAACACTTGCTCCTCCCTCTAACCCCAACACTTCTCCTCCCTGTAACCCCAACACTTCCTCTTCCCTGTAACCCCAACACTTCCTCCTCACTGTAACCCCAACACTTCCTCCTCACTGTAACCCCAACACTTCTCTTCCCTGTAACCCCAACACTTATCCTCCCTGTAACCCCAACACTTATCCTCCCTGTAACCCCAACACTTCCTCTTCCCTGTAACCCCAACACTTCCTCTTCCCTGTAACCCCAACACTTCCTCCTCCCTGTAACCCCAACACTTCCTCCTCCCTGTAACCCCAACACTTCCTCCTCCCTGTAACCCCAACACTTCCTCCTCCCTGTAACCCCAACACTTCCTCCTCACTGTAACCCCAACACTTCTCTTCCCTGTAACCCCAACACTTCTCCTCCCTGTAACCCCAACACTTCTCTTCCCTGTAACCCCAACACTTCTCTTCCCTGTAACCCCAACACTTCTCCTCCCTGTAACCCCAACACTTCTCCTCCCTGTAACCCCAACACTTCTCTTCCCTGTAACCCCAACACTTCCTCCTCCCTGTAACCCCAACACTTCCTCCTCCCTGTAACCCCAACACTTCCTCCTCCCTGTAACCCCAACACTTCCTCCTCCCTGTAACCCCAACACTTCTCTTCCCTGTAACCCCAACACTTCTCTTCCCTGTAACCCCAACACTTCCTCTTCCCTGTAACCCCAACACTTCCTCTTCCCTGTAACCCCAACACTTCTCTTCCCTCTAACCCCAACACTTCCTCCTCCCTGTAACCCCAACACTTCCTCCTCCCTGTAACCCCAACACTTCCTCCTCACTGTAACCCCAACACTTCTCCTCCCTGTAACCCCAACACTTCCTCCTCTCTGTAACCCCAATACTTCTCTTCCCTGTAACCCCAACACTTCCTCCTCCCTGTAACCCCAACACTTCCTCTTCCCTGTAACCCCAACACTTATCCTCCCTGTAACCCCAACACTTCCTCCTCCCTGTAACGCCAACACTTCCTCCTCCCTGTAACCCCAACACTTCTCCTCCCTGTAACCCCAACACTTCTCCTCCCTGTAACCCCAACACTTCCTCCTCCCTGTAACCCCAACACTTCCTCCTCCCTGTAACCCCAACACTTCCTCCTCCCTGTAACCCCAACACTTCCTCTTCCCTCTAACCCCAACACTTCCTCCTCCCTGTAACCCCAACACTTCCTCTTCCCTCTAACCCCAACACTTCTCCTCCCTCTAACCCCAACACTTCCTCTTCCCTCTAACCCCAACACTTCCTCCTCCCTGTAACCCCAACACTTGCTCCTCCCTGTAACCCCAACACTTGCTCCTCCCTGTAACCCCAACAGTTATCCTCCCTGTAACCCCAACACTTATCCTCCCTGTAACCCCAACACTTATCCTCCCTGTAACCCCAACACTTATTCTCCCTGTAACCCCAACACTTATCCTCCCTGTAACCCCAACACTTATCCTCCCTGTAACCCCAACACTTGCTCCTCCCTCTAACCCCAACACTTCTCCTCCCTGTAACCCCAACACTTCCTCTTCCCTGTAACCCCAACACTTCCTCCTCCCTGTAACCCCAACACTTCCTCCTCCCTGTAACCCCAACACTTCCTCTTCCCTGTAACCCCAACACTTCCTCCTCCCTGTAACCCCAACACTTCCTCCTCCCTGTAACCCCAACACTTCCTCTTCCCTCTAACCCCAACACTTCCTCCTCCCTGTAACCCCAACACTTCCTCTTCCCTCTAACCCCAACACTTCTCCTCCCTCTAACCCCAACACTTCCTCCTCCCTGTAACCCCAACACTTGCTCCTCCCTGTAACCCCAACACTTCCTCCTCCCTGTAACCCCAACACTTCCTCCTCCCTGTAACCCCAACACTTCCTCTTCCCTCTAACCCCAACACTTCCTCCTCCCTGTAACCCCAACACTTCCTCTTCCCTCTAACCCCAACACTTCTCCTCCCTCTAACCCCAACACTTCCTCCTCCCTGTAACCCCAACACTTGCTCCTCCCTGTAACCCCAACACTTGCTCCTCCCTGTAACCCCAACAGTTATCCTCCCTGTAACCCCAACACTTATCCTCCCTGTAACCCCAACACTTATCCTCCCTGTAACCCCAACACTTATTCTCCCTGTAACCCCAACACTTATCCTCCCTGTAACCCCAACACTTATCCTCCCTGTAACCCCAACACTTGCTCCTCCCTCTAACCCCAACACTTCTCCTCCCTGTAACCCCAACACTTCCTCTTCCCTGTAACCCCAACACTTCCTCCTCACTGTAACCCCAACACTTCCTCCTCACTGTAACCCCAACACTTCTCTTCCCTGTAACCCCAACACTTATCCTCCCTGTAACCCCAACACTTATCCTCCCTGTAACCCCAACACTTATCCTCCCTGTAACCCCAACACTTCCTCTTCCCTGTAACCCCAACACTTCCTCTTCCCTGTAACCCCAACACTTCCTCCTCCCTGTAACCCCAACACTTCCTCCTCCCTGTAACCCCAACACTTCCTCCTCCCTGTAACCCCAACACTTCCTCCTCCCTGTAACCCCAACACTTCCTCCTCCCTGTAACCCCAACACTTCCTCCTCACTGTAACCCCAACACTTCTCTTCCCTGTAACCCCAACACTTCTCCTCCCTGTAACCCCAACACTTCTCTTCCCTGTAACCCCAACACTTCTCTTCCCTGTAACCCCAACACTTCTCCTCCCTGTAACCCCAACACTTCTCCTCCCTGTAACCCCAACACTTCTCTTCCCTGTAACCCCAACACTTCCTCCTCCCTGTAACCCCAACACTTCCTCCTCCCTGTAACCCCAACACTTCCTCCTCCCTGTAACCCCAACACTTCCTCCTCCCTGTAACCCCAACACTTCTCTTCCCTGTAACCCCAACACTTCTCTTCCCTGTAACCCCAACACTTCCTCTTCCCTGTAACCCCAACACTTCCTCTTCCCTGTAACCCCAACACTTCTCTTCCCTCTAACCCCAACACTTCCTCCTCCCTGTAACCCCAACACTTCCTCCTCCCTGTAACCCCAACACTTCCTCCTCACTGTAACCCCAACACTTCTCCTCCCTGTAACCCCAACACTTCCTCCTCTCTGTAACCCCAATACTTCTCTTCCCTGTAACCCCAACACTTCCTCCTCCCTGTAACCCCAACACTTCCTCTTCCCTGTAACCCCAACACTTATCCTCCCTGTAACCCCAACACTTCCTCCTCCCTGTAACGCCAACACTTCCTCCTCCCTGTAACCCCAACACTTCTCCTCCCTGTAACCCCAACACTTCTCCTCCCTGTAACCCCAACACTTCCTCCTCCCTGTAACCCCAACACTTCCTCCTCCCTGTAACCCCAACACTTCCTCCTCCCTGTAACCCCAACACTTCCTCTTCCCTCTAACCCCAACACTTCCTCCTCCCTGTAACCCCAACACTTCCTCTTCCCTCTAACCCCAACACTTCTCCTCCCTCTAACCCCAACACTTCCTCTTCCCTCTAACCCCAACACTTCCTCCTCCCTGTAACCCCAACACTTCTCCTCCCTGTAACCCCAACACTTCCTCTTCCCTGTAACCCCAACACTTCCTCTTCCCTGTAACCCCAACACTTCCTCTTCCCTGTAACCCCAACACTTCTCTTCCCTGTAACCCCAACACTTCTCTTCCCTGTAACCCCAACACTTCTCTTCCCTTTAACCCCAACACTTCCTCCTCCCTGTAACCCCAACACTTCCTCCTCCCTGTAACCCCAACACTTCCTCCTCCCTGTAACCCCAACACTTCCTCCTCCCTGTAACCCCAACACTTCCTCCTCCCTGTAACCCCAACACTTCCTCCTCCCTGTAACCCCAACACTTCCTCCTCCCTGTAACCCCAACACTTCCTCCTCCCTGTAACCCCAACACTTCCTCCTCCCTGTAACCCCAACACTTCCTCCTCCCTGTAACCCCAACACTTCCTCCTCCCTGTAACCCCAACACTTCCTCCTCCCTGTAACCCCAACACTTCCTCCTCCCTGTAACCCCAACACTTCCTCCTCCCTGTAACCCCAACATTTATCCTCCATTATCTTTATATGCCCGATGTCTGGCTTTAATGCCGCCGTGACAGTATTGCACCTGTATGGAACCAATCACAGGAAGAATGACTCCTCATTGGCTGTAGAGGAAGATCTGACGCTTCCTCATTGACATAACCTGAACTGGTGATTTGTATCTAGGTGGAATGCTGAATGCCGGCTCTAACACTGAGAACTGAGTGATTGAACACCGCCGATCGCTCAGTTCTCAGAGCTCCATGAGCAGAGAGCTGGGAACTGTCAGTCACCGCTCTCTGCTCTGCCCCTCCCCCTCACTGGAGCGCTGGGCTGTGGAGGGGGCGGGAGCAGCTTGCTGAGTGGCTGAGCCATGGGGCGGTCCAGGCATGTAGGTGGATCCTGATCATATGGTTGTCCCCTCATCCCTTTAAACCCGATCATGTATTAATTACACAGCTTCTGGGGCAGATTGGGGGGGTAATAAAATTATAACTAAAGGCAAAACTTTTTCTTAGTGTTGGATGGAGGGGGGAGGGGGAGGGAAGAGACCCCCTGTCAGGTTTTTATTGCTGTCTTTGTCCTCGTTAACCACTTCTGGACCGGAAGATTTTCCCCTTTAATGACCAGGCCATTTTTTGTGATTCGGCACTGCGTTACTTTAACAGACAATTGCGCGGTCGTGCGGCGCTGTACACGAATAAAATCGATGTCCTTTTTTCCCCACAAACAGAGATTTCTTTTGGTGGTATTTGATCACCTCTGCGATTTTTATTTTTTTGTGCTAAAAGAGCGACAATTCTGATAAAAAACAAACAATATTTTTCACATTCCCAATAAAAAAAATATAAAAGTCAAATTTTTTTCATCATTTTCGGCCAATTTGTTTTCTGCTACAAATTTTTGGAGAAAAAAAATCCCAATTAGCGAATTTTGATTTGTTTGCGCAAAAGTTATCACATCTGCAAACTAGGGAAAAGATTTCTGTCATTTTTATTTATTTTTTTATTTTTTTTACTAGTAATGGCGGTGATCTGCGATTTATAGCGGGACATTGCGGCGGACAGATCGGACCCCTAATAAACAAGCAAAAAATTGGGGGAGCAAACCCTGAACATGTATATCTAAAGCCGGTGCAGCTATGGACCAAGCAACATGTATATTAGAAAAGAATAGCGCAACCATGCAAAAGAAATGACTCTCAAATATGAAGACAATCCATAAATAAAAATGGGGGTTTGGTCCCACCATATGGCCATATCGTGCTCAAGCCCACCACTGCGTCAAAGTACCCCATTATCAGTGGGTCCTACACTATCCATAGAAAAGGGGTGAATCCAACCTCTCCAACCCTTGGAGACAACACTCCTTGCTGGGATGGATGTGCTAATTCCCTACAAGGGACTCCTCCTATATCTACATGATAGTGGACTCTGATAGAGTACAGGTATGTGTGGGGGGTGGGGTGTGTGTGGGGGTGGGGTGCTCAACCTCAGAAGTGTTGTTTATTATGTATTCGGTCTGACCAGACTTCTGAGGTTGAGCACCCCACCCCCCACACACACCCCACCCCCCACACACACCTGTACTCTATCAGTGTCCACTATCATGTAGATATAGGAGGAGTCCCTTGTAGTGCATTAGCACATCCATCCCAGCAAGGAGTGTTATCTCCAAGGGTTAGAAAGGCTGGATTCATCTCTTTTCTATGGATAGTGTAGGACCCACTGATAATGGGGTACTTTGACGCAGTGGTGGGCTTGAGCACGATATGGCCATATGGTGGGACCAAACCCCCATTTTTATTTATGGATTGTCTTCATATTAGATAGCCATTTATTTTGCATGTGTGCGCTATTCTTTTTTAATATACAGATCGGACCCCTAGATCTCCCAGGCTCCTCCCATCGGTCCGGGTTCAGGGTTTACTCCCCTCCCCGGGGGCAGTTTATTCTCACCTGGAACCTGCAGCCAGGGCCCCGTATCCGGGGATCAGACCGGTCCTGTGTGGGGGAGCGGAGAGGTTGGCTTGTTGGTGAGGACCCCCGTATTGTGTAGATGGTGCCGGGATACGGCTAGGCTTTGGCTTTGGCTTTGGTATTATTTGGCAGTTTAATTTCTGGAACACTGCACAGCACCTCGGGATAAAATATTTCACCAATAAACACCCCGCTGTCACCCCCTCACTCTGTGCCTGAGAGACTGCGCACCCCTCTGGGGTTATATACCGGCTACCTATGCCCAGCTCACAGTGTTTCGGTGATGGGGCGGTTTGGTGATGGGGCGGTTTAGTTAGAGGGTGGTTTGGTGAGGGGTGTTTGTTTTGGTGATGGGGTAGTTTGGTGAGGGGTGTTTGTTTTGGTGATGGGGTAGTTTTGTAATGGGGTGTTTGTTTTGGTGATAGGGTAGTTTGGTAATGGGGTGTTTTTGTTTTGGTGATGGGGTAGTTTTGTAATGGGGTGTTTGTTTTGGTGATAGGGTAGTTTGGTATTGGGGTGTTTTTGTTTTGGTGATGGGGTAGTTTTGTAATTGGGGTGTTTGTTTTGGTGATGGGATGGTTTGGTGAGGGTATTTGTATTGGTGATGGGGCAGTTTTGTAATGGGAGTGTTTGTTTTGGTGGTAGGGCAGTTTTGTAATGGGTGTGTTTGTTTTGGTGATGGGGTAGTTTGGTATTGGGGTGTTTGTTTTGGTGATGGGATGGTTTGGTGATGGGGCGGTTTGGTGATGGGGCGGTTTAGTTAGAGGGTGGTTTGGCGAGGGGTGTTTGTTTTGGTGATGGGGTAGTTTGGTATTGGGATGTTTGTTTTGGTGGTAGGGGTGGTTTGCCGAGGGGTGTTTGTTTTGGTGATGGGGTAGTTTGGTATTGGGGTGTTTGGTTTGGTGATGGGGTGGTTTGGTGATGGGGCGGTTGGGTGTTGGGGTGGTTTGGTGATGGGGCGGTTTAGTTAGAGGGTGGTTTGGCGAGGGGTGTTTGTTTTGGTGATGGGGTAGTTTGGTATTGGGGTGTTTGTTTTGGTGATGGGGTAGTTTGGTATTGGGGTGTTTGTTTTGGTGATGGGGTGGTTTGGTATTGGGGTGTTTGCTTTGGTGATGGGGTGGTTTGGTATTGGGGTGTTTGTTTTGGTGATGGGGTAGTTTGGTATTGGGGTGTTTGTTTTGGTGAGGGGTGGCTTGGTGAGGGTGTTTGTTTTGGTGATGGGTTGGTTTGGTAATGGGGTCTTTATTTTGGTGATGGGGTAGTTTGGTAATGGGGTGTTTTGTTTTGGTGGTAGGGGTAGTTTGGTATTGGGGCGTTTGTATTGGTGATGGGGTCGTTTTGTAATGGGGTGTTTGTTTTGGTGATGGGGTAGTTTTGTAATGGGGGTGTTTGTTTTGGTGATGGGGTGGTTTGGCGAGGGGTGTTTGTTTTGGTGATGGGGCAGTTTTGTAATGGGAGTGTTTGTTTTGGTAATGGGTTAGTTTGGTATTGGGGCGTTTGTATTGGTGATGGGGTAGTTTTGTAATGGGGTGTTTGTTTTGGTGATGGGGTAGTTTGGTATTGGGGTGTTTGGTTTGGCGAGGGGTGTTTGTTTTGGTGATGGGGTGGTTTGGTATTGGGGTGTTTGTTTTGGTGATGGGGTGGTTTGTATTGGTGATGGGGTAGATTGGTATTGCCGTGTTTGTTTTGGTGATGGGGTGGTTTGGCGAGGGGTGTTTGTTTTGGTGATGGGATAGTTTGGTATTGGGGTGTTTGTTTTGGTGATGGGGTGGTTTGGTATTGGGGTGTTTGTATTGGTGATGGGGTAGTTTTGTAATGTGGGTGTTTGTTTTGGTGGTAGGGTAGTTTGGTATTGGGGTGTTTGTTTTGGTGATGGGGTAGTTTGGTATTGGGGTGTTTGTATTGGTGATGGGGTAGTTTTGTAATGGGGGTGTTTGTTTTGGTGATGGGGTAGTTTGGTAATGGGGTGTTTGTTTTGGTGGTAGGGTAGTTTGGTATTGGGGTGTTTGTTTTGGTTATGGGGTGGTTTGGTATTGGGGTGTTTGTTTTGGTGATGGGGTAGTTTGGTATTGGGGTGTTTGTTTTGGTGATGGGGTGGTTTGGTATTGGGGTGTTTGTTTTGATGGTAGGGGTGGTTTGGTGATGGGGTGGTTTGGTATTGGGGTGTTTGTTTTGGTGATGGGGTGGTTTTGTAATGAGGGTGTTTGTTTTGGTGATGGGGTAGTTTGGTAATGGGGTATTTGTATTGGTGGTAGGGGTGGTTTGGTGATGGGGTGTTTGTTTTGGTGATGGGGTGTTTGTTTTGGTGATGGGGTGTTTTGGTGATGGGGTGGTTTGGTATTGGGGTGTTTGTATTGGTGGTAGGGGTGGTTTGGTGATGGGTGTTTGTTTTGGTGATGGGGTAGTTTGGTATTGGGGGTGTTTGTTTTGGTGATGGGGTGGTTTTGGTGATGGGGTGGTTTGGTGATGGGGTGTTTGTATTGGTGATGGGGTAGTTTGGTATTGGGGTGTTTGTTTTGGTGATGGGGTGTTTGTATTGGTGATGGGGTAGTTTGGTATTGGGGGTGTTTGTTTTGGTGATGGGGTGGTTTTGGTGATGGGGTGTTTGTTTTGGTGATGGGGTGGTTTTGGTGATGGGGTGTTTGTATTGGTGATGGGGTAGTTTGGTATTGGGGTGTTTGTATTGGTGATGGGGTAGTTTGGTATTGGGGGTGTTTGTTTTGGTGATGGGGTGGTTTTGGTGATGGGGTGGTTTTGGTGATGGGGTGTTTGTATTGGTGATGGGGTAGTTTGGTATTGGGGGTGTTTGCTTTGGTGATGGGGTGGTTTGGTGATGGGGTAGTTTTGTAATGGGGGTGTTTGTATTGCTGGTAGGGGTGGTTTGGTGATGGGGTGGTTTTGGTGACGGTCTGTTTTCGGTGGCTCTCACCCTCCTCCTGCCCTCTGGAGGTATGATGGGTACGGAGGTTGGATAATGTATCAGGTCAGCTTCCTCCGGTCTATTTCGGTGAGCCGGCTCTATTTATAACTTGGCAATCCTCAGCTGATAACGATCTGTGAGGGGAAGGATCTGCGGGAGACGTAGTACAGCCGAGTGTTAATGTGTGGGAGTGCAGGAGTGAGCCGACCACTTCAATCTCATCTCATTTCTTCAATATCTTCACTGGTGATCCCGCCATGGAGGTCCTTGTCCAGGCGCTTCCTGTTGTAGCTGACCACGCTCTGTCCGTGTCTCCCAATTGTGCTCCTGTGTTGTCACCCGGTCACATGGACTTCCTATAGTGATTGTTTCTCAGACATGGGCCACTGTGGTCACCATCAGTAGTGTATGGAGACAGGAAGTGGCTGCACAGAGGCTTCAGGAGATCAGCAGTGCTAAGATCTAACAAAGGATGAAAAACATTTAAAACTGTATTTTATTTCAACACAAATACAGTGACTGTTGATGATGTTGGGTCATTAGTTGTTGTCAGGACCAGGATTTAAACCCACGACCTCTGCTGTGTCTGGCTATGTTTCTTCTTGCTGATCCACCTGAGATGCTGGACAGCTCTCTGCCTGATTCCTTAGGCAATCTTGCCTTGTCTCTTGCTTATACTGAACTTTGAACCCTTTGCTCCTCCCGTGAACTTTCTATTTAAGCCATGTCTCTGCACTTCCTGTTTGTCAGATTATTGTGCTCTCTCCAGCAGATACCTCATTCTTGTCACTGCTGCTGCCGTCCGTATATCCACTATCAGTTTTTACTGACCTTTGGCCAAGTTCCTCAACTACGCTTCTGCTTAATCCCAACCTGCTACTGGACCCCAGCTTTCTCACCTCCTAGTGGGGTGATCCGGAGGACCGTGACCTTGTACTAACGCAACAAAACCCACCCCCACCATCAGGAGCTCTGGTGAATACTGGTTAGTGCTTAGACCCCGCACCTCAGGGGTGTCATCCACCAGGGTGACCTGCTTGTGTAATTATCCTGCTGGTGGGTGGGAGCCTCTCTACTGCTATAGCTACTGGTTTCCCAGCCTGACCCCCGACCTCTGGCTGTGACAGTCGT
This sequence comes from Pelophylax lessonae, assembly GCF_965119305.1. Classification (NCBI taxonomy): domain Eukaryota; kingdom Metazoa; phylum Chordata; class Amphibia; order Anura; family Ranidae; genus Pelophylax; species Pelophylax lessonae. Next base: position 26,127 of record NW_028119676.1, read on the forward strand.
GGTATTCATTTTTGCATAGTAAATAGAAAGTAGTTCTCTGAGGGGGAGGGGCGTTGCTTGTCAATTATTATATCGTCCTCGTATTTCCCTCATGTGACAATATCGTCCTCCTATTCATCTCATGTGACAATAACGTCCTCGTATTCTCCTCATGTGACAATATCCTCCTCGTATTCTCCTCATGTGACAATATCCTCCTCGTATTCTCCTCATGTGACAATATCCTCCTCGTATTCTCCTCATGTGACAATATCCCCCTCTTATTCTCCTCATGTGACAATATCCTCCTCGTATTCTCCTCATGTGACAATATCCTCCTCGTATTCTCCTCATGTGACAATATCCTCCTCGTATTCATCTCATGTGACAATATCCTCCTCGTATTCACCTTATGTGACAATATTGTCCTCATATTCTCCTCATGTGACAATAACGTTCTCGTATTCATCTCATGTGACAATATCCTCCTCGTATTCTCCTCATGTGACAATATTGTCCTCATATTCTCCTCATGTGACACTATCGTCCTTGTATTCCTCCCATGTGACAATATCCTCCTCATTCTCCTCATGTGCTAATATTGTCCTCGTATTCTCCTCATGTGACAATAACTTCCTCGTATCCTCATGTGAAAATATCGTCCTCGTATTCTCCTCATGTGCCAATATTGTCCTCGTATTCTCCTCATGTGACAATAACGTCCTCGTATTCTCCTCATGTGACAATATCCTCCTCGTATTCTCCTCATGTGACAATATCCTCCTCGTATTCTCCTCATGTGACAATATCCTCCTCGTATTCTCCTCATGTGACAATATCCCCCTCGTATTCTCCTCATGTGACAATATCCTCCTCGTATTCTCCTCATGTGACAATATCCTCCTCGTATTCTCCTCATGTGACAATATCCTCCTCGTATTCATCTCATGTGACAATATCCTCCTCGTATTCACCTTATGTGACAATATTGTCCTCATATTCTCCTCATGTGACAATAACGTTCTCGTATTCATCTCATGTGACAATATCCTCCTCGTATTCTCCTCATGTGACAATATTGTCCTCATATTCTCCTCATGTGACACTATCGTCCTTGTATTCCTCCCATGTGACAATATCCTCCTCATTCTCCTCATGTGCTAATATTGTCCTCGTATTCTCCTCATGTGACAATAACTTCCTCGTATCCTCATGTGAAAATATCGTCCTCGTATTCTCCTCATGTGCCAATATTGTCCTCGTATTCTCCTCATGTGACAATAACGTCCTCGTATTCTCCTCATGTGACGAATCCTCCTCATTCTCCTCATATGACAATAACGTCCTCGTATTCTCCTCATGTGACAATATCCTCCTCGTATTCTCCTCATGTGACAATATCCCCCTCGTATTCTCCTCATGTGACAATATCCTCCTCGTATTCTCCTCATGTGACAATATCCTCCTCGTATTCTCCTCATGTGACAATATCCTCCTCGTATTCATCTCATGTGACAATATCCTCCTCGTATTCACCTTATGTGACAATATTGTCCTCATATTCTCCTCATGTGACAATAACGTTCTCGTATTCATCTCATGTGACAATATCCTCCTCGTATTCTCCTCATGTGACAATATTGTCCTCATATTCTCCTCATGTGACACTATCGTCCTTGTATTCCTCCCATGTGACAATATCCTCCTCATTCTCCTCATGTGCTAATATTGTCCTCGTATTCTCCTCATGTGACAATAACTTCCTCGTATCCTCATGTGAAAATATCGTCCTCGTATTCTCCTCATGTGCCAATATTGTCCTCGTATTCTCCTCATGTGACAATAACGTCCTCGTATTCTCCTCATGTGACAAATCCTCCTCATTCTCCTCATATGACAATAACATCCTCGTATTCTCCTCATGTGACAATATCCTCCTCGTATTCTCCTCATGTGACAATATCCTCCTCGTATTCTCCTCGTGTGACAATATCCTCCTCGTATTCTCCTCATGTGACAATATCCTCCTCGTATTCTCCTCATGTGACAATATCCTCCTCGTATTCACCTTATGTGACAATATCCTCCTCGTATTCTCCTCATGTGACAATATTGTCCTCATATTCTCCTCATGTGACACTATCGTCCTTGTATTCCTCCCATGTGACAATATCCTCCTCATTCTCCTCATGTGCTAATATTGTCCTCTTATTCTCCTCATGTGACAATAACTTCCTCGTATCCTCATGTGAAAATATCGTCCTCGTATTCTCCTCATGTGACAATAACGTCCTCGTATTCTCCTCATGTGACAATATCCTCCTCGTATTCTCCTCATGTGACAATATCCTCCTCGTATTCTCCTCATGTGACAATATCCTCCTCGTATTCTCCTCATGTGACAATATCCCCCTCGTATTCTCCTCATGTGACAATATCCTCCTCGTATTCTCCTCATGTGACAATATCCTCCTCGTATTCACCTTATGTGACAATATCCTCCTCGTATTCACCTTATGTGACAATATCCTCCTCGTATTCATCTCATGTGACAATATCCTCCTCGTATTCACCTTATGTGACAATAGTGTCCTCATATTCTCCTCATGTGACAATAACGTTCTCGTATTCATCTCATGTGACAATATCCTCCTCGTATTCTCCTCATGTGACAATATTGTCCTCATATTCTCCTCATGTGACACTATCGTCCTTGTATTCCTCCCATGTGACAATATCCTCCTCATTCTCCTCATGTGCTAATATTGTCCTCGTATTCTCCTCATGTGACAATAACTTCCTCGTATCCTCATGTGAAAATATCGTCCTCGTATTCTCCTCATGTGCCAATATTGTCCTCGTATTCTCCTCATGTGACAATAACGTCCTCGTATTCTCCTCATGTGACAAATCCTCCTCATTCTCCTCATATGACAATAACGTCCTCGTATTCTCCTCATGTGACAATATTGTCCTTGTATTCTCCTCATATGACAATAACTTCCTCGTATTCTCATGTGACACTATCCTCCTCGTATTCTCCTCATGTGACAATATCGTCCTCGTATTCTCCTCATGTGACAATATCGTCCTCGTATTCTCCTCATGTGACAAATCCTCCTCATTCTCCTCATATGACAATAACGTCCTCGTATTCTCCTCATGTGACAATATCCTCCTCGTATTCTCCTCATGTGACAATATCCTCCTCGTATTCATCTCATGTGACAATATCGTCCTCGTATTCTCCTCATGTGACAATATCCTCCTCGTATTCTCCTCATGTGACAATATCGTCCTCGTATTCTCCTCATGTGACAATATCCTCCTCGTATTCTCCTCATGTGACAATATCCTCCTCATATTCTCCTCATGTGACAATATCCTCCTCGTATTCTCCTCATGTGACAATAACATCCTCGTATTCTCCTCATGTGACAATATCCTCCTCGTATTCTCCTCATGTGACAATATCCTCCTCGTATTCTCCTCATGTGACAATAACATCCTCGTATTCTCCTCATGTGACAATATCCTCCTCGTATTCTCCTCATGTGACAATATCCTCCTCGTATTCTCCTCATGTGACAATAACATCCTCGTATTCTCCTCATGTGACAATATCCTCCTCGTATTCTCCTCATGTGACAATATCCTCCTCGTATTCTCCTCGTGTGACAATATCCTCCTCGTATTCTCCTCATGTGACAATATCCTCCTCGTATTCTCCTCATGTGACAATATCCTCCTCGTATTCACCTTATGTGACAATATCCTCCTCGTATTCACCTTATGTGACAATATTGTCCTCGTATTCTCCTCATGTGCCAATATCGTCCTCGTATTCTCCTCATGTGACAATAACGTCCTCGTATTCTCCTCATGTGACAAATCCTCCTCATTCTCCTCATATGACAATAACGTCCTCGTATTCTCCTCATGTGACAATATTGTCCTTGTATTCTCCTCATATGACAATAACTTCCTCGTATTCTCATGTGACACTATCCTCCTCGTATTCTCCTCATGTGACAATATCGTCCTCGTATTCTCCTCATGTGACAATATCGTCCTCGTATTCTCCTCATGTGACAAATCCTCCTCATTCTCCTCATATGACAATAACGTCCTCGTATTCTCCTCATGTGACAATATCCTCCTCGTATTCTCCTCATGTGACAATATCCTCCTCGTATTCTCCTCATGTGACAATATCCTCCTCGTATTCATCTCATGTGACAATATCGTCCTCGTATTCTCCTCATGTGACAATATCCTCCTCGTATTCTCCTCATGTGACAATATCCTCCTCATATTCTCCTCATGTGACAATATCCTCCTCGTATTCTCCTCATGTGACAATAACATCCTCGTATTCTCCTCATGTGACAATATCCTCCTCGTATTCTCCTCATGTGACAATATCCTCCTCGTATTCTCCTCATGTGACAATAACATCCTCGTATTCTCCTCATGTGACAATATCCTCCTCGTATTCTCCTCATGTGACAATATCCTCCTCGTATTCTCCTCATGTGACAATAACATCCTCGTATTCTCCTCATGTGACAATATCCTCCTCGTATTCTCCTCATGTGACAATATCCTCCTCGTATTCTCCTCGTGTGACAATATCCTCCTCGTATTCTCCTCATGTGACAATATCCTCCTCGTATTCTCCTCATGTGACAATATCCTCCTCGTATTCTCCTCATGTGACAATATCCTCCTCGTATTCACCTTATGTGACAATATCCTCCTCGTATTCTCCTCATGTGACAATAACATCCTCGTATTCTCCTCATGTGACAATATCCTCCTCGTATTCTCCTCATGTGACAATAACATCCTCGTATTCTCCTCATGTGACAATATCCTCCTCGTATTCTCCTCGTGTGACAATATCCTCCTCGTATTCTCCTCATGTGACAATAACATCCTCGTATTCTCCTCATGTGACAATATCCTCCTCATATTCTCCTCATGTGACAATATCGTCCTCGTATTCTCCTCATGTGACAATATCCTCCTCGTATTCTCATGTGACAATATCCTCCTCGTATTCTCCTCATGTGACAATATCCTCCTCGTATTCTCCTCATGTGACAATAACATCCTCGTATTCTCATGTGACAATATCGTCCTCGTATTCTCCTCATGTGACAATATCCTCCTCGTATTCAGAATATTCAGTGAAATAATCAGACAAGTTACATTACGGGACGTATAAAATGGGGGTCTCCCTTGGGAAGTTGTAGATTTTTGGGGTTCGGAGTGTTATATTCCACACTTCACTGTTCCTCATTTCCATTCCAGGGACTTGCACCCCCCTGCAGGCTCCTGGGTGAGTGACGTAGTACTACGTCGCTTTGCCCAGGAGGGGCTGACTGTCGCAGTAAATATACTGTGGGTGGTCGGCAAGTGGTTAAGTACCGTAGTTTGTCGCCATTCCACCAGTGCGCGTAATTTTAAAGCATGACGTGTTGGGTATCTATTTACTTGGCGTAACATCATCTTTCACATTTATACATAAAAATTGGGCTAGCTTTACTGTGTTTTTTTATTTCATTTTTATTCATTGGCGTGTATTCTATTCTAAATGAATTTTGTTTGAAATACCACTGCGCAAATACCGTGTGACATAAAATATTGCAACGATTGCCATTTTATTCTGTAGGGTCTCTGCTAATAAAATATAATTAAAAAAAAGATATTATATATAATGTATGTTTAGGGGTTCTAAGCTATTTTCTAGCAAAAAATACAAAAAGTTCCAGAAAAGACAACAATGTAAAGAACGCTGAGAGCGAGATTTGGATTACTTCTCTGAATAAGGACAATAAAGCTTCCCTTCTGGATTGGATGGAAAGATGTAATAATATTAATGTACAGGTAATGGTCAGAGGGAATATGGCGGCCCTACTGCAGACTGGGTTGGAGAAGCTCCTTCACATGGGACAGAAATATTTATCAACCATAATCCTCAGGAGATCTATGAAATAAATGAATTCCACTGTATCAGACTGCTGGGACAGTTTTTCTCATAGACTGTTACCGGATAGTTTGAGGTGGGGTGGGGTCCTCGTTTATTAAGTGTCTTTCCCATTGTGTGCCTCCTTGGTGTGCAGTTAATTTGGTCACCTATTGTTTCTGCACAGGGACGAGCTTGGATGGAGGAATGCATCTGTCCAGCAGCTGGATGAGGGTACAGGAGATGGAGCAGTCGGCTCATCTCTCCAGCCGCAAATCACAGAAAAGCATGGATTTCATTGATTTTTCATCAGAGGATGTAACATTTACTGAGCTTTCAACTGAAGTGCTGAACTCTGCTAACCTCTGTCCAGCACTGGTAACATCTTCTGGGTTACAGGGACAGGAGATGGCGAACCCCTATCCCCAGACACCAGTTCCTGAGATTGGAAAAACCAGTGAGCCTCCAGCAGAAGATCTGGCATTCAGGCATAGCGGTGCTGACCTCTGCCTGCAACAATCGGTGGCCCTGGAGGATATGTGCAAGGCCGCTGACTTTTCAGTTTACTTCCCAGTGGAAGAGCTGGCATTGGGGCAGAACATAGAACATCACTGAGCTCTGCCCAGCACCAACAACAGCTTCAGCCTTCCTGAGAGAAGAGGCAGCCGGCCTTTCTCCTACACCACTGTCAGGGGCATGGGATTTCCTGCCAGCAGCATCTGTGGAGTTACAGCAAACATCTCCAGCTGAAGTGCATGCAATAGGACAGAGGGTCCAAAACCTCTGCCCCACACCTGCAGCAGTCCTGGAGGCCCAGGGTGAGAAGATGGTGGTCACTTCCCAGCAGCAGATAAGGATCCATGTGAAGAAGGGAGAGGAGGTGGTCGTCCTCCTTGCCCAACGGCAGTGTAGGGACTCATGAGCAAAGGAAGTCGCCCTTGCTCCACAGCGGGTGTTTGGGAGATAAAGCAACCAGCTCATCTCCTCAGCAGCAAATCAACTGTCTGGGATTAGAGGAAGCTGTCCTCCCTACCCAACAGTCAGCCAGGGTGGTGGAGAAAACTATCTTCCCTCTCTAGCAAGGATCCATGCACCTGGGAGACAGTGACGGAAAAATGTCATCCCAGCAGCCAGATGAGGGTATGGGAGCTGGAGCAGCTGACTCATCTCCCCAGCAGCAGATACAGTCTGGGAGTGTGGGAGTGGAGGAAGTCAGCCCCCATCCCAAACAGTTAACTGGAGTGGATGATGTGGGGTCCCCAGCGGAAGCGCTGGTATCAGGGCAGAGTGCTACCAACCACTGCCCAGCACCGACAACAAATCTGGAGTTCCAGGGAGCCGGGGCAGGTGGGAACTCTTCCCAGTGACAAGCTGATGTACTGAAGCTCCTACTCCCAGCTGAAGCGCTGGCAACAGGGCAGAGCTCCGCTGGCCTCTGCATAGCACCCACAGTGTTTCCGCGGTGGGAGCCGGGGCATTCGGCTCCTCTCTCAAGCAGCAGAACGAGCCCCGGAATGGTAAAGACCACCAAGCTGAAACAATGGCAGCTGGACAGAGGGTCCATGACCTCTGTCACACACACCTACTGACAACCCTTTCCCGTGGTCAAGAATGGAAATCAGGTTGACAACCTTGTGGGTTCGCTCTGCCTGACTAATGCAGGTCCAGACCAGGTGGAGGTCTGCACCTTGTTAGTCTACTTTTGATGGGGGAGAAATGTTACAGACCCATCCAGGACAGGGGCTTTTGGAGAGGACTAGGGCCAAGCCTCCACTGATTATGGCCCATGGACGGACAACAATGTAATGGACGCTGAGAGTGTGGCTTGGATTACTTCTCTGAATAACCTTTTCCCAGTTCTATTGCTGACATATACTCCAATAAACCTGTACTATGTTTTTATTACTGGCTGTGTGGTGCTTCATCTAAAGTCCCAATGGGCAAAACTCTGCATTTGTATGTAAAGTGAGGCCTCGCTGGGTAGTACCAACCATATTTTGTTTCCCCTTCTGGAGAGGATAAAAAGGTGTAATAGTAATCATGTACAGGGTAATGGTCAGAGGAAATATGGTGGTCCTCCTGCAGACTGGGTTGGAGAGGGAATATGGTGGCCCTCCTGCAGACTGGGTTGGAGAGGGAATATGGTGGCCCTCCTGCAGACTGGGTTGGAGAGGGAATATGGTGGTCCTCCTGCAGACTGGGTTAGAGAGGGAATATGGTGGTCCTCCTGCAGACTGGGTTGGAGAGGGAATATGGTGGCCCTCCTGCAGACTGGGTGGGAGAGGGAATACGGTGGTCCTCCTACAGACTGGGTTGGAGAGGGAATATGGTGGCCCTCCTGCAGACTGGGTTGGAGAGGGAATATGGTGGCCCTCCTGTAGACTGGGTTGGAGAGGGAATATGGTGGTCCTCCTGCAGACTGGGTTGGAGAGGGAATATAGTGGCCCTCCTGCAGACTGGGTGGGAGAGGGAATACGGTGGCCCTCCTGCAGACTGGGTTGGAGAGGGAATATGGTGGCCCTCCTGTAGACTGGGTTGGAGAGGGAATATGGTGGCCCTCTTGCAGACTGGGTGGGAGAGGGAATACGGTGGCCCTCCTTCAGACTGGGTGGGAGAGGGAATATGGTGGCCCTCCTGTAGACTGGGTTGGAGAGGGAATATGGTGACCCTCCTGCAGACTGGGTTAGAGAGGGAATATGGTGGTCCTCCTGCAGACTGGGTTGTAGAGGGAATATGGTGGCCCTCCTGCAGACTGGGTTAGAGAGGGAATATGGTGGTCCTCCTGCAGACTGGGTTAGAGAGAGAATATGGTGGCCCTCCTGCAGACTGGGTTGTAGAGGGAATATGGAGGCCCTCCTGTAGACTGGGTTGGAGAGGGAATATGGTGGCCCTCCTGCAGACTGGGTTAGAGAGGGAATATGGTGGTCCTCCTGCAGACTGGGTTAGAGAGAGAATATGGTGGCCCTCCTGCAGACTGGGTTGTAGAGGGAATATGGAGGCCCTCCTGTAGACTGGGTTGGAGAGGGAATATGGTGGCCCTCCTGTAGACTGGGTTGGAGAGGGAATATGGTGGTCCTCCTGCAGACTGGGTTGGAGAGGGAATATAGTGGCCCTCCTGCAGACTGGGTTGGAGAGGGAATATGGTGGCCCTCTTGCAGACTGGGTTGGAGAGGGAATATGGTGGCCCTCCTGCAGACTGGGTTAGAGAGGGAATATGGAGGCCCTCCTGTAGACTGGGTTGGAGAGGGAATATGGTGGTCCTCCTGCAGACTGGGTTAGAGAGGGAATATGGTGACCCTCCTTCAGACTGGGTGGGAGAGGGAATATGGTGGCCCTCCTGTAGACTGGGTGGGAGAGGGAATATGGTGGCCCTCCTGCAGACTGGGTTGGAGAGGGAATATGGTGGCCCTCCTGTAGACTGGGTTGGAGAGGGAATATGGTGGTCCTCCTGCAGACTGGGTTAGAGAGGGAATATGGTGACCCTCCTTCAGACTGGGTGGGAGAGGGAATATGGTGGTCCTCCTACAGACTGGGTTGGAGAGGCTCCTTCACTTGGGACAGAAATATTTATCAACCATAATCCTGAGATCTATAAATATAAATGAATCCCACTGTATCAGACTGCTGGGACATTGTATGAGTTTTGTTTCATAGACTGTGGTAGACTGGTGTGGGACAGTCTGAGGTGGGTGGAGTTTGTTGTGTTTATTTTAAGTAGGTCCCTCCCATTGTGTGCCTCCTAGGTGTGCAGTTAATTGAGTCACCTATTGTTCCTGCCTTTCTGTTAGTATTGTGTGCACTCCGCCTTGTGACCAAACTATTGTGGGATGTTATCTGTTTGTTATCCGTTTACTGGGTAATTCCGATCGCTGTTAGTTGGTAATTGGATCGGTGTCAGAGGGGAATATCCTCTGTGGGGTTTAAGGTTTGTGTCCGCGGCTATCAGTCTGCTGGAACGGTTTGGAGGACCGGAGGCACTGATTGGCAGAAGGGAGCACTGATTGGCAGAAGGGAGCACTGATTGGCAGAAGGGAGCACTGATTGGCAGAAGGGAGCACTGATTGGCAGAAGGGAGCACCTAGTTGGGGTGCCAAGCGGTTCCGGCACAGAGGAATTGACAGCAAGCCTACAGGAGAAATACCCACAATGCATAGCTAAATGGGGGCTTGGAAAGACTTCAGCCTTTCAGATATATTGAGACTGTCCCTCTCTCCAAATCTGAATATAGGGAACCAATGAAGGAAGCCGTAGGAAAGGCCCCCCCCCTCATCCCAATGAAGGAAGCCATAGGGAAGGGGCCCCTCCCCCTATCCCAATGAAGGAAGGCCATAGAGAGCCCCCCCCTCATCCCAATGAAGAAAGCCCATAGGTAAGGCCCCCCCCCCCTTTTTTCTATTCTTCCTTTTTGATCTTTGCCCTATTATTAGTTGAAGGAAGATGAATAGAAAACTGAATGACAAATGGAGATTTTTGTGTTTTCTGTGACTGAATGAATCCAACAAGTGAGTCCCCAGTGAGTCCCCAGTGAGTCCCCGCAGTGCTTGTGTCTCCCCTCCCCCCTCAGGGAAATCGGAGGACATATTTGGGAATGGAACGAGGATCCAGAAATGCTGCAGATTCCTTCCTGGTGAGCAGCTTTCCATCCCCCGTTATCACATTGCACCTCCCCCACCCCCAGCACCTTTCATTATAATAATCCCAGTGATCCCGCCATGGAGGTCCCTGTCCGGGCTCTTCCTGGTATGGGGTGACAAGGCCTTGTCCACGTCTCCTAATTGTCCTCCTGTGTTGTCACACGGCCCTCTGATGGGGACCACAAGCACCTCTCAGCACACAAACACGGCCCTCTGGTGTCACCATCAGGAATCCCGCCTGAGGAATGCTCCGCAGCCATCACTGGAGAGTATAGAGACAGGAAGTGTCTGCAAAGAGGCTGCAGGAGATCCGCAGTACAGAGATTTAACAAAGAGAAAAAATAAATAAATAGTTTAAAGGCTCCTTCACATGGGGGTACAGCACTTTCCTGTCCGAGGGACTTACCCCCCCCCTTCCCACCCCCCTTCCCACCCCCCCTTCCCCCCCCTTCCCCCCCCCCTTCCCCCCCATGAGGATGCACAGGAGCTCTGTGGCGGGAACCCCATTCATGTTAATGGGGACACAGACAGCGGACATTAGGGCCACACACCCACATTGCCCTCAGACCAGCGTACACCCCATGTGATGTCACCCGGGAAAGATAATTGGATAGGCTGCATTCTCACTGATGTCACCGCTCTCTAGTGATTGGATAGGCTGCATTCTCAGTGATGTCATCGCTCTCTAGTGATTGGATAGGCTGGGTTCTCAGTGATGTCACCGCTCTCTAGTGATTGGATAGGCTGCATTATCAGTGATGTCATCGCTCTCTAGTGAATGGATAGGCTGCATTCTTAGTGATGTCACTGCTCTCTAGTGAATGGATAGGCTGCATTCTCAGTGATGTCACCGCTCTCTAGTGAATTGATAGGCTGCATTCTCAGTGATGTCATCGCTCTCTAGTGATTGGATAGGCTGCATTCTCAGTGATGTCACCGCTCTCTAGTGATTGGATAGGCTGCATTCTCAGTGATGTCATCGCTCTCTAGTGATTGGATAGGCTGCATTCTCAGTGATGTCATCGCTCTCTAGTGAATGGATAGGCTGCATTCTCAGTGATGTCATCGCTCTCTAGTGAATGGATAGGCTGCATTCTCAGTGATGTCATCGCTCTCTAGTGATGTCACACGTGTGGCTGAACGGACACCATTCATCCACTCTCCCTGTGATGGGGGAGGGGGCAGCAATAATCCGACCTTTTAATACCACTTCCAGCTATTGGGGAGGGGGGCAGAGACGGTGTAACAGGAAGTGCCTGAAGAAGGCTCCTCCCCCTCATGGCGGGATCACAGGGATTGTTTTCATGAAAATTGTAATAAGATTGAAACGGTTTTCTGCAGAAAGTTGTGGATTATTGGAGGTTTCGGTGATTGGGTTCAGTTCTTGGCGATCGTACATAAGAAGAATATAATGGTGTCATCGGCCTATGGTGGCCCCGAGTGACCGGGCCCCGTGTTCCTGTACAGATCCCGAGCGCCGTACTCTTCCCTGAAATAGAGGCGTGAAGAGGACATTCCCGAGTCTCCTCCGTCCTATAAATAGTGGCAGCAGATTGGATTTTATCCATTTCATTGGAGGAGGCGATACGGATCTGATGAGGGATTGGGGTCCCCTATCCCATTCCCATCAGACCCCTATCCCCATCCCCATCAGACCCCTATCATAATCCCCATCAGACCCCTATCCCATTCCCATCAGACCCCTATCCCAATCCCCATCAGACCCCTATCCCCATCAGATCCCTATCATAATCCCCATCAGACCCCTATCCCAATCCCATCAGACCCCTATCCCATTCCCCATCAGACCCCTATCCCATTCCCCATCAGACCCCTATCCCATTCCCCATCAGACCCCTATCCCCATCCCCATCAGACCCCTATCATAATCCCCATCAGACCCCTATCCCATTCCCATCAGACCCCTATCCCCATCCCCATCAGACCCCTATCATAATCCCCATCAGACCCCTATCCCATTCCCATCAGACCCCTATCCCAATCCCCATCAGACCCCTATCCCCATCAGATCCCTATCATAATCCCCATCAGACCCCTATCCCAATCCCATCAGACCCCTATCCCATTCCCCATCAGACCCCTATCCCATTCCCCATCAGACCCCTATCCCATTCCCCATCAGACCCCTATCCCATTCCCATCAGACCCCTATCCCCATCAGATCCCTATCATAATCCCCATCAGACCCCTATCCCAATCCCATCAGACCCCTATCCCATTCCCCATCAGACCCCTATCCCATTCCCCATCAGACCCCTATCCCATTCCCCATCAGACCCCTATCCCATTCCCATCAGACCCCTATCCCCATCAGACCCCTATCCCATTCCCCATCAGACCCCTATCCCATTCCCATCAGACCCCTATCCCCATCAGACCCCTATCCCATTCCCCATCAGACCCCTATCCCATTCCCATCAGACCCCTATCCCCATCAGACCCCGATCCCATTCCCATCAGACCCCTATCGCATTCCCATCAGATCCCTATTCCATTCCCATCAGACCCCTATCCCATTCCCATCAGACCCCTATCCCAATCCCCATCAGACCCCTATCCCCAACAGACCCCTATCCCAATCCCATCAGACCCCTATCCCATTCCCCATCAGACCCCTATCCCATTCCCCATCAGACCCCTATCCCCATCAGACCCCGATCCCATTCCCATCAGACCCCTATCCCATTCCCATCAGATCCCTATCCCATTCCCATCAGATCCCTATCCCATTCCCATCAGACCCCTATCCCAATCCCCATCAGACCCCTATCCCCATCAGACCCCTATCATAATCCCCATCAGACCCCTATCCCATTCCCCATCAGACCCCTATCCCATTCCCCATCAGACCCCTATCCCATTCCCCATCAGACCCCTATCCCATTCCCCATCAGACCGCTATCCCCATCAGACCCCTATCCCATTCCCCATCAGACCCCTATCCCATTCCCCATCAGACCCCTATCCCATTCCCATCAGACCCCTATCCCAATCCCCATCAGACCCCTATCCCAATCCCCAAACAGACCCCTATCCCATTCCCATCAGACCCCTATCCCATTCCCATCAGACCCCTATCCCATTCCCATCAGACCCCTATCCCAATCCCCAAACAGACCCCTATCCCCAAACAGACCCCTATCCCATTCCCATCAGACCCCTATCCCATTCCCATCAGACCCCTATCCCAATCCCCATCAGATCCCTATGCCAATCCCTATCAGACCCCTATCCAATTCCTATCAGACCCCTATTCCATTCCCATCAGACCCCTATCCCCATCAGACCCCTATTCCATTCCCATCAGACCCCTATCACATTCCCATCATACCCCTATCTCAATCCCCATCAGACCCCTATCCCATTCCCATCAGATCCCTATCCCAATTCCCACCAGACCCCTATGCCATTCCCTCATCAGATCCCTATCCCAATTCCCACCAGACCCCTATGCCATTCCCTCATCAGACCCCTATCCCAATCCCTCGTCAGACCCCTATCCCAATCCCCAAACAGACCCCTATCCCATTCCCATCAGACCCCTATCCCATTCCCATCAGACCCCTATCCCAATCCCCATCAGATCCCTATGCCAATTCCGATCAGACCCCTATCCCATTCCCTCATCAGACCCCTATTCCATTCCCATCAGACCCCTATCCCCATCAGACCCCTATTCCATTCCCATCAGACCCCTATCACATTCCCATCATACCCCTATCTCAATCCCCATCAGACCCCTATCCCAATTCCCACCAGACCCCTATGCCATTCCCTCATCAGACCCCTATCCCAATCCCCATCAGACCCCTATCCCATTCCCCCAACAGACCCCAATTCCCAAACAGACCCCTATGCCATTCCCTCATCAAACCCCTATCCCATTCCCATCAGACCCCTATCCCATTCCCCCAACAGACCCCAATCCCCAAACAGACCCCTATCCCATTCCCTCATCAAACCCCTATCCCATTCCCTCATCAGACCCCTATCCCAATCCCCCAACAGACACCAATCCCCCAACAGACCCCTATCACATTCCCATCAGACCCCTATCCCATTCCCTCATCAAACCCCTATCCCATTCCCTCATCAGACCCCTATCCCAATCCCCCAACAGAAACCAATCCCCCAACAGACCCCTATCACATTCCCATCAGACCCATATCCCATTCCCTCATCAGACCCCTATCCCAATCCCCCAACAGACCCCAATCCCCATCAGACCCCTATCCCATTCCCATCAGACCCCTATCCCATTCCCATCAGATCCCTATCCCATTCCCATCACACCCCTATCCCATTCCCATCAGATCCCTATCCCAATCCCCATCAGATCCCTATCCCAATCCCCATCAGATCCCTATCCCATTCCCATCAGACCCCTATCCCATTCCCATCAGACCCCTATCCCATTCCCATCAGACCCCTATCCCAATCCCCAAACAGACCCCTATCCCCAAACAGACCCCTATCCCATTCCCATCAGATCCCTATGCCAATCCCCATCAGACCCCTATCCAATTCCTATCAGACCCCTATCCCATTCCCTCATCAGACCCCTATTCCATTCCCATCAGACCCCTATCCCCATCAGACCCCTATTCCATTCCCATCAGACCCCTATCACATTCCCATCATACCCCTATCTCAATCCCCATCAGACCCCTATCCCAATTCCCATCAGATCCCTATCCCAATTCCCACCAGACCCCTATGCCATTCCCTCATCAGACCCCTATCCCAATCCCCATCAGACCCCTATCCCATTCCCCCAACAGACCCCAATCCCCAAACAGACCCCTATGCCATTCCCTCATCAAACCCCTATCCCATTCCCATCAGACCCCTATCCCATTCCCCCAACAGACCCCAATCCCCAAACAGACCCCTATCCCATTCCCTCATCAAACCCCTATCCCATTCCCTCATCAGACCCCTATCCCAATCCCCCAACAGACACCAATCCCCCAACAGACCCCTATCACATTCCCATCAGACCCCTATCCCATTCCCCCAACAGACCCCAATCCCCATCAGACCCCTATTCCATTCCCATCAGACCCCTATCACATTCCCATCATACCCCTATCTCAATCCCCATCAGACCCCTATCCCATTCCCATCAGATCCCTATCCCAATTCCCACCAGACCCCTATGCCATTCCCTCATCAGATCCCTATCCCAATTCCCACCAGACCCCTATGCCATTCCCTCATCAGACCCCTATCCCAATCCCTCGTCAGACCCCTATCCCAATCCCCAAACAGACCCCTATCCCATTCCCATCAGACCCCTATCCCATTCCCATCAGACCCCTATCCCAATCCCCATCAGACCCCTATCCCAATTCCTATCAGACCCCTATCCCATTCCCTCATCAGACCCCTATTCCATTCCCATCAGACCCCTATCCCCATCAGACCCCTATTCCATTCCCATCAGACCCCTATCACATTCCCATCATACCCCTATCTCAATCCCCATCAGACCCCTATCCCAATTCCCATCAGATCCCTATCCCAATTCCCACCAGACCCCTATGCCATTCCCTCATCAGACCCCTATCCCAATCCCCATCAGACCCCTATCCCATTCCCCCAACAGACCCCAATCCCCAAACAGACCCCTATGCCATTCCCTCATCAAACCCCTATCCCATTCCCATCAGACCCCTATCCCATTCCCCCAACAGACCCCAATCCCCAAACAGACCCCTATCCCATTCCCTCATCAAACCCCTATCCCATTCCCTCATCAGACCCCTATCCCAATCCCCCAACAGACACCAATCCCCCAACAGACCCCTATCACATTCCCATCAGACCCCTATCCCATTCCCCCAACAGACCCCAATCCCCAAACAGACCCCAATCCCCAAACAGACCCCTATCCCATTCCCTCATCAAACCCCTATCCCATTCCCTCATCAGACCCCTATCCCATTCCCCCAACAGACCCCAATCCCCAAACAGACCCCTATCCCATTCCCTCATCAAACCCCTATCCCAATCCCCCAACAGAAACCAATCCCCCAACAGACCCCTATCACATTCCCATCAGACCCATATCCCATTCCCTCATCAGACCCCTATCCCAATCCCCCAACAGACCCCAATCCCCATCAGACCCCTATCCCATTCCCATCAGATCCCTATCCCAATCCCCATCAGATCCCTATCCCAATCCCCATCAGATCCCTATCCCATTCCCATCAGACCCCTATCCCATTCCCATCAGACCCCTATCCCATTCCCATCAGACCCCTATCCCAATCCCCAAACAGACCCCTATCCCCAAACAGACCCCTATCCCATTCCCATCAGATCCCTATGCCAATCCCCATCAGACCCCTATCCAATTCCTATCAGACCCCTATCCCATTCCCTCATCAGACCCCTATTCCATTCCCATCAGACCCCTATCCCCATCAGACCCCTATTCCATTCCCATCAGACCCCTATCACATTCCCATCATACCCCTATCTCAATCCCCACCAGACCCCTATGCCATTCCCTCATCGGATCCCTATCCCAATTCCCACCAGACCCCTATGCCATTCCCTCGTCAGACCCCTATCCCAATCCCTCGTCAGACCCCTATCCCAATCCCCAAACAGACCCCTATCCCATTCCCATCAGACCCCTATCCCATTCCCATCAGACCCCTATCCCAATCCCCATCAGACCCCTATCCAATTCCTATCAGACCCCTATCCCATTCCCTCATCAGACCCCTATTCCATTCCCATCAGACCCCTATCCCCATCAGACCCCTATTCCATTCCCATCAGACCCCTATCACATTCCCATCATACCCCTATCTCAATCCCCATCAGACCCCTATCCCAATTCCCATCAGATCCCTATCCCAATTCCCACCAGACCCCTATGCCATTCCCTCATCAGACCCCTATCCCAATCCCCATCAGACCCCTATCCCATTCCCCCAACAGACCCCAATCCCCAAACAGACCCCTATGCCATTCCCTCATCAAACCCCTATCCCATTCCCATCAGACCCCTATCCCATTCCCCCAACAGACCCCAATCCCCAAACAGACCCCTATCCCATTCCCTCATCAAACCCCTATCCCATTCCCTCATCAGACCCCTATCCCAATCCCCCAACAGACACCAATCCCCCAACAGACCCCTATCACATTCCCATCAGACCCCTATCCCATTCCCCCAACAGACCCCAATCCCCAAACAGACCCCTATCCCATTCCCTCATCAAACCCCTATCCCATTCCCTCATCAGACCCCTATCCCAATCCCCCAACAGAAACCAATCCCCCAACAGACCCCTATCACATTCCCATCAGACCCATATCCCATTCCCTCATCAGACCCCTATCCCAATCCCCCAACAGACCCCAATCCCCATCAGACCCCTATCCCATTCCCATCCCCATCAGACCCCTATCCCATTCCCATCAGACCCCTATCCCAATCCCCATCAGATCCCTATCCCATTCCCATCAGACCCCTATCCCATTCCCATCAGACCCCTATCCCATTCCCATCAGACCCCTATCCCATTCCCATCAGATCCCTATCCCATTCCCATCAGACCCCTATCCCATTCCCATCAGACCCCTATCCCATTCCCATCAGACCCCTATCCCATTCCCATCAGACCCCTATCCCAATCCCCAAACAGACCCCTATCCCCAAACAGACCCCTATCCCATTCCCATCAGACCCCTATCCCAATCCCCATCAGATCCCTATGCCAATCCCCATCAGACCCCTATCCAATTCCTATCAGACCCCTATCCCATTCCCTCATCAGACCCCTATTCCATTCCCATCAAACCCCTATCCCCATCAGACCCCTATTCCATTCCCATCAGACCCCTATCACATTCCCACCAGACCCCTATGCCATTCCCTCATCAGATCCCTATCCCAATTCCCACCAGACCCCTATGCCATTCCCTCATCAGACCCCTATCCCAATCCCTCGTCAGACCCCTATCCCAATCCCCAAACAGACCCCTATCCCATTCCCATCAGACCCCTATCCCATTCCCCCAACAGACCCCAATCCCCAAACAGACCCCTATGCCATTCCCTCATCAAACCCCTATCCCATTCCCATCAGACCCCTATCCCATTCCCCCAACAGACCCCAATCCCCAAACAGACCCCTATCCCATTCCCTCATCAAACCCCTATCCCATTCCCTCATCAGACCCCTATCCCAATCCCCCAACAGACACCAATCCCCCAACAGACCCCTATCCCATTCCCATCAGATCCCTATCCCAATCCCCATCAGATCCCTATCCCATTCCCATCAGACCCCTATCCCATTCCCATCACACCCCTATCCCATTCCCTCATCAGACCCCTATCCCAATCCCCCAACAGACCCCAATCCCCATCAGACCCCTATCCCATTCCCATCAGACCCCTATCCCATTCCCATCACACCCCTATCCCATTCCCATCAGATCCCTATCCCAATCCCCATCAGATCCCTATCCCATTCCCATCAGACCCCTATCCCATTCCCATCACACCCCTATCCCATTCCCATCACACCCCTATCCCATTCCCATCAGACCCCTATGGGGGGGATTTCCTTCACTTCCTGTTCTGGAGATGTAACCGGAAAAAAAAAAAAAATCTGTAAAAAAACAAAGAAGTTAAAGTGAGACTCCGGGCAAAATGAAGAAGGAATCCTCTTTTGTGATCAGAAATCTTTCTTCTGACATCATTCAAAGTAAAGGTGAGAGCTTCTCCCTGTGTCCCGGAGAATGGGGGGGACATGGGGTGCAGGCTTGTCCTGACACCAATCCGGGGAGGGGGGATAGCAGAAACAAGGATGACCGGTCCTCTTTATGGAGAGATCGGGGGTCAAAAAGACTCCAAATCTCTCCTTTACCATTTTAAAAGCAAAAAAAAATTTAATTTTTGCCTTTAACAGAAAAAAAAATCATTCCTTTAAAGCCGAGAGGCGGAAGTGAGGTCAGAGGTAGTGCCAGTCCTCCAAGGGCATAGAGCCGAGTTGGGGCTCCCAGGCATCTGACAGATCTGATTGGCTCTGGTAAACTCGGAGATGACCAGGGGGTGGTGGGGGTGGGAGGGGGAGGGGAGCCTCTCTGGCTGCCTATAGAAGCGATCCTATGGTAAATGTGTCCAGCGGAGACAACTTTTATATGAAAGCCAATCACCTGACCTGGCTGCAGCTGTCACCCGATATTTACCGTCAGACCTCGGAGAGAGAGTCCCTGGAGACGCGGACCCCAAAGACATGGACCCTGGAGGCACAGTCCCCGGAGGCGCAGACCCTGGAGGCGCAGTCCCTGGAGGCGCAGACCCTGGAGGCGCAGTCCCCGGAGGCACAGACCCTGGAGGCACAGACCCTGGAGGCACAGTCCCCGGAGGCGCAGACCCCGGAGGCGCAGACCCCGGAGGCACAGACCCCGGAGGCGCAGTCCCCGGAGGCACAGTCCCCGGAGGCACAGTCCCCGGAGGCACAGACCCTGGAGGCACAGACCCTGGAGGCACAGTCCCCGGAGGCGCAGACCCCGGAGGCACAGACCCTGGAGGCGCAGTCCCCGGAGGCACAGACCCTGGAGGCACAGACCCTGGAGGCACAGACCCTGGAGGCACAGTCCCCGGAGGCGCAGACCCTGGAGGCACAGACCCTGGAGGCACAGACCCTGGAGGCACAGTCCCCGGAGGCGCAGACCCCGGAGGCACAGACCCTGGAGGCGCAGTCCCCGGAGGCACAGTCCCCGGAGGCGCAGACCCTGGAGGCGCAGACCCTGGAGGCGCAGACCCCAGAGGCGCAGACCCCGGAGGCGCAGTCCCTGGAGGCGCAGTCCCCGAAGGCGCAGAACCTGGAGGCGCAGTCCCCGGAGGCACAGACCCTGGAGGTGCAGACCCTGGAGGCACAGTCCCCGGTGGCACAGACCCTGGAGGTGCAGACCCTGGAGGCACAGTCCCCGGAGGCGCAGACCCTGGAGGCGCAGTCCCCGGAGGCGCAGAACCTGGAGGCGCAGTCCCCGGAGGCACAGACCCTGGAGGCGCAGACCCTGGAGGCACAGTCCCCGGAGGCACAGACCCTGGAGGTGCAGACCCTGGAGGTGCAGACCCTGGAGGCACAGTCCCCGGAGGCGCAGACCCCGGAGGCGCAGACCCTGGAGGCGCAGTCCCTGGAGGCGCAGTCCCTGGAGGCGCAGTCCCTGGAGGCGCAGACCCTGGAGGCGCAGTCCCCGGAGGCACAGACCCTGGAGGCACAGTCCCTAAAAGGGGGCAGACCCCAGAGGCACAGTCCCTGGAAGCACAGTGCCTGGAGGCGCAGACCCTGGAGTCACAATTTACACCCTGAAGTTGTCCAGGAAGATCCTCCTGTCTCCGGGGTGGGGGGGGGGTGCAGATTTCAGGAGCACCAATCAGGAAAAATAGAACTACATGGACCAGATCAGTCACTTCATCATCTCACGGCCCTGATGAAGGGCCCCTGAACCCCTGATGTGTGATGGCTGAACACCGAAATAAATGAAGATTGTATTATTGAACACTGTGTGGTGCATTCCTCCTGACACCCCCATCCCCCACTGAGTGCGGGTTCCTTGACTCCTCCCCCTCTCTGAGCTGTGTGGCCCCAGGGAGGAGATGTGATTTTTGGTGTTACTCTTCTCTATGATCTTTACTGAAGATGGCTCTGCGCAGAACAGGGACTAAAGAAGAACCCCGCTTCTTGTGTGACAATCCAGAGGCCATACATTGGCTGCACTTACCTTTATACCAGGAGGTACAAAACAAAGGAGCAAAGAAAATGGAGAAATTGTGAAAAGCAGCTGAGTGCTCCCCCTTGTGGCCGGGAAGAAGACAACAGATTTCTTGTAATATTTCATATTTACCCAAAAAGAAAGAAAGGAAGAGACATTTTTTTATAGATTTAGTCCTGAAAATGTGTGCAAAGTAGAACCTCCTTCCAGTATTTACCACGGGTCCCCCGGGGCTGTGAGAAGGGGTCCCCCGGGGCTGTGAGAAGGGGTCCCCCGGGGCTGTGAGAAGGGGTCCCCCAGGGCTTTCAGAAGGGGCTCGGCAGTTAGATCAGACTAATGCTGTGGAGTACAGAAGGGGTTAAATCTGTGTTTTTACTGAAGCGCCCCACATGTGCACCTCGGTGTTTCGGTTCTCATTGCTGCGAGTAACAAGTTAACCAACATCAGCTTCCTGAGAAGACTTCCCTTTCCTGTGTACATGTAGTTCAGCTTCATACAAGCAGAGCCGAGCACTGAGCGCCCCCCCATCACACCGAGCACTGAGCGCCCCATCACACAGAGCGCCCCGTCACACCATGGCCATGGCCGGGTACGTACCCCCTTCACATGCCACATTTCTTATTATTCCTCTATAATAGGATGAACGTTCCTCTTCTCTGAAACTCTCCTTCTGCTCTGTAGCGGGGGGTTCTTCTTGTAGTTGGGGGTTCTCTGTAGTGGGGGGTTCTCTGTAGTGGGGGGTTCTCTGTAGTGAGGGGTTCTTCTTGTAGCGGGGGGTTCTCTGTAGCGGGGGGTGCTTTGTAGTGGGGAGTTCTCTGTTGTGGGGGGTTCTTCTTGTGGTGCGGGGTAGTAGGGAGTTCTCTGTAGTGCGGGGGTCTCTGTAGTGCGGGGGTCTCTGTAGTGGGGGGTGCTCTGTAGTGGGGGGTTCTTCTTGTAGCGCGGGGTTCTCTGTAGTGCGAAGTTCTCTGTAGTGCGGGGTTCTCTGTAGTGGGGAGTTCTCTGTAGCGCGGGGTTCTTGGTAGTGGGGGGTTCTTTGTAGCGGGGGTTCTCTGTAGTGGGGGGTTCTCTGTAGTGCGGGGGTCTCGGTAGTGGGGGGTTCTTCTTGTAGTGCGGGGTTCTCTGTAGATGGTGTTGTCTGTAGTGCGGGGTTCTTCTTGTAGTGCGGGGGTCTCGGTAGTGGGGGGTGCTCTGTAGCGGGGGGTTCTCTGTAGCGGGGGGTTCTCTGTAGAGTGGGGTTCTCTGTAGTGGGGAGTTCTCTGTAGTGGGGGGTTCTTCTTGTAGTGCGGGGATCGCTGTAGTACAGGGTTCTTGGTAGTGGGGGGTTCTTCTTGTAGCGCGGGGTTCTCTGTAGCGGGGGGGGGGGTTCTCTGTAGTGGGGGGCTCTCTGTAGTGGGGGTTCTCTGTAGTGTGGGGTTCTCTGTAGTGTGGGGCTCTCTGTAGTGGGGGTTCTCTGTAGTGTGGGGTTCTCTGTAGCGGGGGTTCTTCTTGTAGCGCGGGGTTCTGTAGTGCGGGGGTCTCGGTAGTGGGGGTGCTCTGTAGTGGGGGGTTTTCTGTAGTGGGGGGGTTCTTCTTGTAGTGCGGGGTTCTCTGTAGATGGTGCTGTCTGTAGTGGGGGGTTCTCTGTAGAGTGGGATGCTCTGTAGTGGGGAGTTCTCTGTAGTGGGGGGTTCTTCTTGTAGTGCAGGGTTCTCTGTAGCGCAGGGTTCTTGGTAGTGGGGGATTCTCTGTAGATGGTGTTCTCTGTAGTGCGGGGTTCTTCTTGTAGCGCGGGGTTGCTCTGTAGTGGGGTGCTCTGTAGTGGGGGGTTCTTCTTGTAGTGCGGGGATCTCTGTAGTACAGGGTTCTTGGTAGTGGGGGGTTCTCTGTAGATGGTGTTGTCTGTAGTGTGGGGTTCTCTGTAGTGTGGGGTTCTCTGTAGTGGGGGGTTCTCTGTAGCGGGGGGGTTCTCTGTAGCGGGGGGGGTTCTCTGCAGCGGGGGGGGTTCTCTGTAGCGGGGGTTCTTTGTAGCGGGGGGCTCTCTGTAGTGGGGGGTTCTCTGTAGTGGGGGGTTCTCTGTAGTGGGGGGTTCTCTGTAGTGGGGGGCTCTCTGTAGTGTGGGGCTCTCTGTAGCGGGGAGTTCTCTGTAGTGGGGGGCTCTCTGTAGTGGGGGGCTCTCTGTAGTGGGGGGCTCTCTGTAGTGGGGGGCTCTCTGTAGCGGGAAGTTCTCTGTAGTGTGGGGTTCTCTGTAGTGTGGGGTTCTCTGTAGCGGGGGTTCTCCTCTGTAGTGCGGGGGTCTCGGTAGTGGGGGGTTTTCTGTAGTGAGGGGTTCTTCTTGTAGTGCGGGGTTCTCTGTAGATGGTGTTGTCTGTAGTGCGGGGTTCTTCTTGGAGCGGGGGGGGTTCTCTTTAGCGGGGGGTTCTCTGTAGAGTGGGGTGCTCTGTAGTGGGGAGTTCTCTGTAGTGGGGGGTTCTTCTTGTAGTGCGGGGTTCTCTGTAGCACAGGGTTCTAGGTAGTGGGGAGTTCTCTGTAGTGCGGGGTTCTTCTTGTAGCGCAGGGTTCTCTGTAGTGCGGGGTTCTCTGTAGTGCGGGGTTCTCTGTAGTGCGGGGTTCTCTGTAGTGGGGAGTTCTCTGTAGCGCGGGGTTCTTCTTGTAGTGCGGGGTTCTCTGTAGATGGTGTTGTCTGTAGTGCGGGGTTCTCTGTAGCGGGGGGGGTTCTCTGTAGCGGGGGGGGTTCTCTGTAGCGGGCGGGTTCTCTGTAGTGTGGGGTTCTCTGTAGCGGGGGCTCTCTGTAGCGCGGGGTTCTCCTCTGTAGTGGGGGTGCTCTGTAGTGGGGGGTTTTCTGTAGTGGGGGGTTCTTCTTGTAGTGCGGGGTTCTCTGTAGAAGGTGTTGTCTGTAGCGGGGAGTTCTCTGTAGAGTGGGGTGCTCTGTAGTGTGGGATTCTCTGTAGTGGGGAGTTCTCTGTAGCGCAGGGTTCTAGGTAGTGCGGGGTTCTCTGTAGATGGTGTTCTCTGTAGTGCGGGGTTCTTCTTGTAGCGCGGGGTTCTCTGTAGTGGGGGGTGCTCTGTAGTGGGGGGTTCTTCTTGTAGTGCGGGGTTCTCTGTAGTGCGGGGTTCTCTGTAGTGGGGAGTTCTCTGTAGCGCAGGGTTCTTGGTAGTGGGGGGTTCTCTGTAGCGGGGGTTCTCTGTAGTGCGGGGTTCTTCTTGTAGCGCGGGGTTCTCTGTAGTGTGGGGGTCTCGGTAGTGGGGGTGCTCTGTAGTGTGGGGTTCTTCTTGTAGTGCGGGGTTCTCTGTAGTGGGGAGTTCTCTGTAGATGGTGTTGTCTGTAGTGGGGGGTTCTCTGTAGAGTGGGGTGCTCTGTAGTGGGGAGTTCTCTGTAGTGGGGGGTTCTTCTTGTAGTGCGGGGATCTCTGTAGCGCAGGGTTCTTGGTAGTGGGGGGTTCTCTGTAGATGGTGTTCTCTGTAGTGCGGGGTTCTTCTTGTAGCGCAGGGTTCTCTGTAGTGCGGGGTTCTTCTTGTAGTGCGGGGTTCTCTGTAGTGCGGGGTTCTCTGTAGTGCGGGGTTCTCTGTAGTGCAGGGTTCTCTGTAGTGGGGAGTTCTCTGTAGCGCGGGGTTCTTCTTGTAGTGCGGGGTTCTCTGTAGATGGTGTTGTCTGTAGTGCGGGGTTCTCTGTAGCGGGGGGGTTCTCTGTAGTGTGGGGTTCTCTGTAGCGGGGGCTCTCTGTAGTGGGGGGTTTTCTGTAGTGGGGGGTTCTTCTTGTAGTACGGGGTTCTCTGTAGAAGGTGTTGTCTGTAGCGGGGGGTTCTCTGTAGAGTGGGGTGCTCTGTAGTGTGGGATTCTCTGTAGTGGGGAGTTCTCTGTAGCGCAGAGTTCTAGGTAGTGCGGGGTTCTCTGTAGATGGTGTTCTCTGTAGTGCGGGGTTCTTCTTGTAGCGCGGGGTTCTCTGTAGTGGGGGGTGCTCTGTAGTGGGGGGTTCTTCTTGTAGTGCGGGGTTCTCTGTAGTGCGGGGTTCTCTGTAGTGCGGGGTTCTCTGTAGTGGGGAGTTCTCTGTAGCGCGGGGTTCTTGGTAGTGGGGGGTTCTCTGTAGCGGGGGTTCTCTGTAGTGCGGGGTTCTTCTTGTAGCGCGGGGTTCTCTGTAGTGCGGGGGTCTCGGTAGTGGGGGTGCTCTGTAGTGTGGGGTTCTTCTTGTAGTGCGGGGTTCTCTGTAGTGGGGAGTTCTCTGTAGATGGTGTTGTCTGTAGTGGGGGGTTCTCTGTAGAGTGGGGTGCTCTGTAGTGGGGAGTTCTCTGTAGTGGGGGGTTCTTCTTGTAGTGTGGGGATCTCTGTAGTACAGGGTTCTTGGTAGTGGGGGGTTCTCTGTAGATGGTGTTCTCTGTAGTGCGGGGTTCTTCTTGTAGCGCAGGGTTCTCTGTAGTGGGGGGTTCTCTGTAGTGGGGGGTTCTCTGTAGTGGGGGGTTCTCTGTAGTGGGGGGCTCTCTGTAGTGGGGGGTTCTCTGTAGTGGGGGGCTGTCTGTAGTAAGGGGTTCTCTTTAGTGGGGGTTCTCTGTAGCGGGGGGCTCTCTGTAGTGGGGGGCTCTCTATAGTGGGGGGTTCTCTGTAGTGGGGGTTCTCTGTAGTGTGGGGTTCTCTGTTGTTGGGGGTTCTCTGTAGCGGGGTGTTGTCTGTATCGGGGGGCTCTCTGTAGTGGGGGGTTCTCTGTAGCGGGAGGCTCTCTGTAGCAGGGTGTTCTCTGTATCGGGGGGCTCTCTGTATCGGGGGCTCTCTGTAGCGGGGGGGGTTCTCTGTATTGGGGGTTCTCTGTAGTGTGGGGTTCTCTGTAGTGGGGGGTTCTCTGTTGTTGGGGGTTCTCTCTAGTGGGGGACTCTCTGTAGCAGGGGGGCTCTCTCTAGTGGGGGGTTCTCTGTAGTGGGGGGTTCTCTGTTGTTGGGGGGACTCTCTGTAGCAGGGGGGCTCTCTCTAGTGGGGGGCTCTCTGTAGCGGGGGGCTCTCTGTATCGGGGTGCTCTCTGTAGTGGGGGGCTCTCTTTAGCGGGGTGTTCTCTGTATCGGGGGGCTCTCTGTAGTGTGGGGTTCTCTGTTGTTGGGGGTTCTCTCTAGTGGGGGGTTCTCTGTAGCGGGGGGTTCTCTGTAGCGGGGGGTTCTCTGTAGCGGGGGGTTCTCTGTAGTGGGGGGGTTCTCTGTAGCGCGGGGTTCTTTGTAGTGTGGGGTTCTCTGTAGCGCGGGGTTCTTTGTAGTGTGGGGTTCTCTGTAGCGGGGGGTTCTCTGTAGCGGGGGGTTCTCTGTAGCGGGGGGTTCTCTGTATCGGGGGGCTCTCTGTAGTGGGGGGCTCTCTGTATGTAACATCATTATTATTTGGTTGGGGGGACCAGCAATGGACGATCGTACACCTGATTTGATGAATAAGTGAACTACCCCCACCCCTCCCCCAGGGGTTCATATTGGCAGGTAGCAGTGGGTTGGAGGATGTTGGTCTCTATGACCCCCGGGAGCCCACTGATGGGGAGCAGGGATGATTTTCAGCATGGAGGTCTCACTTTCTGGCATTTGCTTATAGCAGACCTCTGAACGTCCTGAGCAGAGGAGGAATAACCCTAAAATGAACGTGACGTATGCAGTCGGACGATTAGCGATTTCTCATGTAATATATTTATAGATATCACTGAGTTAGGCAGTTTTAGTTCCTTCATTACATTTCCTGTCTTGTAGCAGAAATTTGCATGAAGCCCCGGGCCCTTCGGTGCCGCCCTGCCCCCACACAGGTAAGTATTCGGAGAAGTCACACCTTCACTTTATATTACATTCGATTCACTTCATTCAAACACCGGATAAGGATCCTGATTTATAACAATGTGACTCTTCCTGTCTATGAGATTCAAGAATTGCAGTCACAAGTCTTCCAGACGCAGAGATTGTCATCTGTGACCCCATCCAATCCAATCTGAGTGTGTGTTCCCAGGAAGAGAGGGGCGGTGCTTACAGGTGAACCTCAGAGGTCTGCACTGGTGTGCAATGGTCTGCGCTGGTGTGCAATGGTCTGTATTGGTGTGCAATGGTCTGCGCTGGTGTGCAATGGTCTGCACTGGTGTGCAATGGTCTGCACTGGTGTGCAATGGTCTGCGCTGGTGTGCAATGGTCTGCACTGGTGTGCAATGGTCTGCACTGGTGTGCAATGGTCTGCGCTGGTGTGCAATGGTCTGTATTGGTGTGCAATGGTCTGCGCTGGTGTGCAATGGTCTGCGCTGGTGTGCAATGGTCTGCACTGGTGTGCAATGGTCTGCACTGGTGTGCAATGGTCTGCGCTGGTGTTCAATGGTCTGTATTGGTGTGCAATGGTCTGCGCTGGTGTGCAATGGTCTGCGCTGGTGTGCAATGGTCTGCGCTGGTGTGCAATGGTCTGCACTGGTGTGCAATGGTGTGCAATGGTCTGCGCTGGTGTGCAATGGTCTGCGCTGGTGTGCAATGGTCTGCACTGGTGTGCAATGGTCTGCGCTGGTGTTCAATGGTCTGTATTGGTGTGCAATGGTCTGCACTGGTGTGCAATGGTCTGCGCTGGTGTGCAATGGTCTGCGCTGGTGTGCAATGGTCTGCACTGGTGTGCAATGGTGTGCAATGGTCTGCGCTGGTGTTCAATGGTCTGTATTGGTGTGCAATGGTCTGCATCCTCTAGCTCCATGAGCAAGGCCCTCCTATTCCTTCTGTGTTATCTCCCTTTATATTGTAAAGCTCTGCGTAAACTGTTGGTGCTAAATAATAATAATGGTCTGCGTTGGTGTGTTTATGGTGCGGTTTGCACAGAGTACAGATGAAATGCATCACCACACGGCTGAAGTCTGACGTATCTGTGCGTATGTAGATCTGTGGGGCTGTGCGCTTGTAGCTCTGTGCATCTGTAAGTCTGTTGATTTGTGCGCCTGTAGATCTGTGCGCCTGTAGATCTGTAAGTCTGTGCGCCTGTAGATCTGTAGGTCTGTGCGCCTGTAGATCTGTGCGCCTGTAGGTCTGTGCGCCTGTAGATCTGTGCGCCTGTAGCTCTGTAGATCTGTGCGCCTGTAGATCTGTAAGTCTGTGCGCCTGTAGATTTGTGCGCCTGTAGATTTGTGCGCCTGTAGATTTGTGCGGCTGTAGCTCTGTGCGCCTGTCGATCTGTGCGCCTGTCGATCTGTGCGCCTGTAGCTCTGTGCGCCTGTAGATCTATAGGTCTGTGTGCCTGTAGGTCTGTGCGCCTGTAGCTCTGTGCGCCTGTAGATCTGTAAGTCTGTGCGCCTGTAGCTCTGTACGCCTGTAGATCTGTAAGTCTGTGTGCCTGTAGATCTGTAAGTCTGTGCGCCTGTAGATTTGTGCGCCTGTAGCTCTGTGCGCCTGTCGATCTGTGCGCCTGTAGCTCTGTGCGCCTGTAGATCTATAGGTCTGTGTGTCTGTAGGTCTGTGCGCCTGTAGCTGTGCATCTGTAGATCTGTAGATCTGTGCGTCTGTTGATCTGTAGGTCTGTGCGCCTGTAGGTCTGTGCGCCTGTAGATCTGTGCGCCTGTAGGTCTGTGTGCCTGTAGGTCTGTGTGCCTGTAGGTCTGTGTGCCTGTAGGTCTGTGCGCCTGTAGGTCTGTGCGCCTGTAGGTCTGAGCGCCTGTAGATCTGTGCGTCTGTAGATCTGTGCGTCTGTAGGTCTGTGCGCCTGTAGCTCTGTGCGCCTGTAGATCTGTAGGTCTGTGCGCCTGGTGGTCTGTGCGCCTGTAGATCGGTAGGTCTGTGCGCCTGTAGATCTGTAGATCTGTGCGCCTGTAGATCTGTGCGTCTGTAGGTCTGTAGGTCTGTGTGCCTGTAGCTCTGTGCGCCTGTACATCTGTAGGTCTGTGCGCCTGTAGATCTGTAGGTCTGAGCGCCTGTAGATCTGTAGCTCTGTGCGCCTGTAGATCTGTAGGTCTGTGCGCCTGGTGGTCTGTGCGCCTGTAGATCTGTAGGTCTGTGCGCCTGTAGATCTGTGCGTCTGTAGGTCTGTGTGCCTGTAGCTCTGTAGGTCTGTGCGCCTGTACATCTGTAGGTCTGTGCGCCTGTAGGTCTGAGCGCCTGTAGATCTGTAGCTCTGTGTGCCTGTAGGTCTGTGCGCCTGTAGGTCTGTGCGCCTGTAGATCTGTAGGTCTGTGCGCCTGGTGGTCTGTGCGCCTGTAGATCTGTAGGTCTGTGCGCCTGTAGCTCTGTGCGCCTGTAGCTCTGTGCGCCTGTAGGTCTGTAGATCTGTGCGCCTGTAGATCTGTAGGTCTGTGCGCCTGTAGCTCTGTGCGCCTGTAGATCTGTAGGTCTGTGTGCCTGGTGGTCTGTGCGCCTGTAGATCTGTAGATCTGTGTGCCTGTAGCTCTGTGCGCCTGTACATCTGTAGGTCTGTGCGCCTGTAGGTCTGTGCGCCTGTAGATCTGTAGGTCTGTGCGCCTGTAGATCTGTAGGTCTGTGCGCCTGTAGATCTGTAGGTATGTGCGCCTGTAGATCTGTAGCTCTGTGCGCCTGTAGATCTGTAGGTCTGTGCGCCTGTAGATCTGTGCACCTGTAGATCTGTGCGCCTGTAGATCTGTAGGTCTGTGCGCCTGTAGCTCTGTGTGCCTGTAGATCTGTAGCTCTGTGCGCCTGTAGATCTGTAGGTCTGTGCGCCTGTAGGTCTGTGCGCCTGTAGATCTGTAGCTCTGTGCACCTGTAGATCTGTAGCTCTGTGCGCCTGTAGATCTGTAGCTCTGTGCGCCTGTAGATCTGTGCGCCTGTAGGTCTGTGCATCGTAGATGTGTGCCTGTAGATCTGTAGATCTGTGTGCCTGTAGATCTGTGCCCCTGTAATGTTGGTTATATTGGGGAGAGTGGAAGGTGTCAGACGGGTGTTGTAGCTGAGTGAATTCTGAGTATAGCGGGAGATGCGTTTTGTAGCGTTTTCTGTCTTTGATGTCTTTCGCACCTTTTTTGTTTTTTGCGCTCATTCAGTGTGCCTGTAGGTCTGAGCGCCTGTAGATCTGTAGCTCTGTGTGCCTGTAGCTCTGTGCGCCTGTAGGTCTGTGCGCCTGTAGATCTGTAGGTCTGTGTGCCTGGTGGTCTGTGCGCCTGTAGATCTGTGTGCCTGTAGATCTGTAGGTCTGTGCGTCTGTAGATCTGTGCGTGTGTTGATCTGTAGGTTTGTGCGCCTGTAGGTCTGTGCGCCTGTAGCTCTGTGCGCCTGTAGCTCTGTGCGCCTGTAGCTCTGTGTGCCTGTAGCTCTGTGTGCCTGTAGGTCTGAGCGCCTGTAGATCTGTAGCTCTGTGCGCCTGTAGCTCTGTGCGCCTGTAGCTCTGTAGCTCTGTGCGCCTGTAGCTCTGTGCGCCTGTAGGTCTGTGCGCCTGTAGATCTGTAGGTCTGTGTGCCTGGTGGTCTGTGCGCCTGTAGATCTGTAGGTCTGTGCGCCTGTAGATCTGTGCGTCTGTAGGTCTGTGTGCCTGTAGCTCTGTAGGTCTGTGCGCCTGTACATCTGTAGGTCTGTGCGCCTGTAGGTCTGAGCGCCTGTAGATCTGTAGCTCTGTGTGCCTGTAGGTCTGTGCGCCTGTAGGTCTGTGCGCCTGTAGATCTGTAGGTCTGTGCGCCTGGTGGTCTGTGCGCCTGTAGCTCTGTGCACCTGTAGCTCTGTGCGCCTGTAGGTCTGTAGATCTGTGCGCCTGTAGATCTGTAGGTCTGTGCCCCTGTAGGTCTGTGCGCCTGTAGATCTGTAGGTCTGTGTGCCTGGTGGTCTGTGCGCCTGTAGATCTGTAGCTCTGTGCGCCTGTAGCTCTGTAGATCTGTGCGCCTGTAGATCTGTAGATCTGTGTGCCTGTAGCTCTGTAGCTCTGTGCGCCTGTACATCTGTAGGTCTGTGCGCCTGTAGATCTGTAGGTCTGTGCGCCTGTAGATCTGTAGCTCTGTGCGCCTGTAGATCTGTAGGTCTGTGCGCCTGTAGATCTGTGCACCTGTAGATCTGTGCGCCTGTAGATCTGTAGGTCTGTGCGCCTGTAGCTCTGTGTGCCTGTAGATCTGTGCGCCTGTAGGTCTGTGCGCCTGTAGATCTGTAGCTCTGTGCACCTGTAGATCTGTAGCTCTGTGCGCCTTTAGATCTGTAGGTCTGTGCGCCTGTAGATCTGTGCGCCTGTAGGTCTGTGCATCGTAGATGTGTGCCTGTAGATCTGTAGATCTGTGTGCCTGTAATGTCGGTTATATTGGGGAGAGTGGAAGGTGTCAGACGGGTGTTGTAGCTGAGTGAATTCTGAGTATAGCGGGAGATGCGTTTTGTAGCGTTTTCTGTCTTTGATGTCTTTCGCACCTTTTTTGTTTTTTGCGCTCATTCAGTGCGCCTGTAGGTCTGAGCGCCTGTAGATCTGTAGCTCTGTGCGCCTGTAGGTCTGTGCGCCTGTAGGTCTGTGCGCCTGTAGGTCTGTGCGCCTTGTGGTCTGTGCGCCTGTAGATCTGTAGGTCTGTGCGCCTGTAGCTCTGTGCGCCTGTAGGTTTGTAGATCTGTGCGCCTGTAGATCTGTAGGTCTGTGCGCCTGGTGGTCTGTGCGCCTGTAGACCTGTAGGTCTGTGCGCCTGTAGGTCTGTGCGTCTGTAGATCTGTGCGTCTGTTGTTCTGTAGGTCTGTGCGCCTGTAGGTCTGTGCGCCTGTAGGTCTGTGCGCCTGTAGGTCTGTGCGCCTGTAGGTCTGTAGATCTGTGCGCCTGTAGATCTGTGCGTCTGTAGGTCTGTGTGCCTGTAGCTCTGTGCGCCTGTAGGTCTGTGCGCCTGTACATCTGTAGGTCTGTAGGTCTGTGCGCCTGTAGATCTGTAGGTCTGAGCGCCTGTAGATCTGTAGCTCTGTGTGCCTGTAGGTCTGTGCGCCTGGTGGTCTGTAGCTCTGTGCGCCTGTAGCTCTGTGCGCCTGTAGGTCTGTGCGCCTGTAGATCTGTGTGCCTGGTGGTCTGTGCGCCTGTAGATCTGTAGGTCTGTGCGCCTGTAGATCTGTGCGTCTGTAGGTCTGTGTGCCTGTAGCTCTGTAGGTCTGTGCGCCTGTACATCTGTAGGTCTGTGCGCCTGTAGGTCTGAGCGCCTGTAGGTCTGTGCGCCTGTAGGTCTGTGCGCCTGTAGATCTGTAGGTCTGTGCGCCTGGTGGTCTGTGCGCCTGTAGCTCTGTGCACCTGTAGCTCTGTGCGCCTGTAGGTCTGTAGATCTGTGCGCCTGTAGATCTGTAGGTCTGTGCCCCTGTAGGTCTGTGCGCCTGTAGATCTGTAGGTCTGTGTGCCTGGTGGTCTGTGCGCCTGTAGATCTGTAGCTCTGTGCGCCTGTAGATCTGTGCGCCTGTAGATCTGTAGATCTGTGTGCCTGTAGCTCTGTAGCTCTGTGCGCCTGTACATCTGTAGGTCTGTGCGCCTGTAGATCTGTAGGTCTGTGCGCCTGTAGATCTGTAGCTCTGTGCGCCTGTAGATCTGTAGGTCTGTGCGCCTGTAGATCTGTGCACCTGTAGATCTGTGCGCCTGTAGATCTGTAGGTCTGTGCGCCTGTAGCTCTGTGTGCCTGTAGATCTGTGCGCCTGTAGGTCTGTGCGCCTGTAGATCTGTAGCTCTGTGCACCTGTAGATCTGTAGCTCTGTGCGCCTGTAGATCTGTAGGTCTGTGCGCCTGTAGATCTGTGCGCCTGTAGGTCTGTGCATCGTAGATGTGTGCCTGTAGATCTGTAGATCTGTGTGCCTGTAATGTTGGTTATATTGGGGAGAGTGGAAGGTGTCAGACGGGTGTTGTAGCTGAGTGAATTCTGAGTATAGCGGGAGATGCGTTTTGTAGCGTTTTCTGTCTTTGATGTCTTTCGCACCTTTTTTGTTTTTTGCGCTCATTCAGTGCGCCTGTAGGTCTGAGCGCCTGTAGATCTGTAGCTCTGTGCGCCTGTAGGTCTGTGCGCCTGTAGGTCTGTGCGCCTTGTGGTCTGTGCGCCTGTAGATCTGTAGGTCTGTGCGCCTGTAGCTCTGTGCGCCTGTAGGTTTGTAGATCTGTGCGCCTGTAGATCTGTAGGTCTGTGCGCCTGGTGGTCTGTGCGCCTGTAGACCTGTAGGTCTGTGCGCCTGTAGGTCTGTGCGTCTGTAGGTCTGTGCATCTGTAGATCTGTGCGTCTGTTGTTCTGTAGGTCTGTGCGCCTGTAGGTCTGTGCGCCTGTAGGTCTGTGCGCCTGTAGGTCTGTGCGCCTGTAGGTCTGTGCGCCTGTAGGTCTGTAGATCTGTGCGCCTGTAGGTCTGTGTGCCTGTAGCTCTGTGCGCCTGTAGGTCTGTGCGCCTGTACATCTGTAGGTCTGTAGGTCTGTGCGCCTGTAGATCTGTAGGTCTGAGCGCCTGTAGATCTGTAGCTCTGTGTGCCTGTAGGTCTGTGCGCCTGGTGGTCTGTGTGCCTGTAGGTCTGTGCGCCTGTAGCTCTGAGCGCCTGTAGGTCTGTAGATCTGTGTGCCTGTAGATCTGTGCGCCTGGTGGTCTGTGCGCCTGTAGGTCTTTAGATCTGTGCGCCTGTAGATCTGTAGATCTGTGCGCCTGTAGCTCTGTGCGCCTGTAGGTCTGTGCGCCTGTACATCTGCAGGTCTGTGCGCCTGTAGATCTGCAGGTCTGTGCGTCTGTAGGTCTGTGCGCCTGTAGATCTGTGCGCCTGTAGATCTGTAGCTCTGTGTGCCTGTAGGTCTGTGCGCCTGTAGATCTGTAGGTCTGTGCGCCTGTAGCTCTGTGCGCCTGTAGAAGCTCTGTGCGCCTGTAGATCTGTAGCTCTGTGTGCCTGTAGGTCTGTGCGCCTGTAGATCTGTAGGTCTGTGCGCCTGTAGATCTGTGCGCCTGTAGGTCTGTGCATCGTAGATGTGTGCCTGTAGATCTGTGCGCCTGTAGGTCTGTGCATTGTAGATGTGTGCCTGTAGATCTGTGTGCCTGTAATGTCGGTTATATTGGGGAGAGTGGAAGGTGTCAGACGGGTGTTGTAGCTGAGTGAATTCTGAGTATAGCGGGAGAAGCGTTTTGTAGCGTTTCCTGTCTTTGATGTCTTTCGCACCTTTTTTTGCGCTCATTCAGTGAATTATTGTGCTGCTTCTTCATTGGCCAGTCAGCAGGCTGGGGGTGTGTTCTTCAGGAAGCTATGCTGTTGCATTGGATGTTGGGACCAGGCTCTGCTGTATATCTATGTGTGTGTATTCTGTATACATTGTATATACTTCAGAAGCGTCATTATCTGCTTGGCTGCAGTTATTTGTATATACTGTAGAGGGATGGCTGGGGGGTTGCAGGCTCGGAGTTGTCCCACTAGAGGTCAGCACTTACCTTCCATCATTCACTGACCGCATGCTGGAATGGAGACGGTTGAGGGACTCATCTATGAAATCCTCCTTTCTTCTCCGGAGACTCGGACTGTCCGGATCGGAGCTGGCCGACATTTTATTCTGCTGCAATTCCTGATATTTATCTATTGCACATCTGTCCCTGCCCCCAGGAGCTTACAATCTAAGGTCCCTAACCCACATACTGGGGCCAATAACCTCCCAGCATATCTACTGAGTGTTGGAGGAAACCCACACAGGGAAAACATGCAAATAGTGGCGGGGAGTTCAAACCAACGACCCCAGTGTGGCCACTCAGCCAATGGTCCGTATATTTCTCCCGATCCGGGGTCAGTGTCCGGTCCGTATATTTCTCCCGATCCGGGGTCAGTGTCCGGTCCGTATATTTCTCCCTATCCGGGATCAGTGTCCGGTCCGTATATTTCTCCCGATCCGGGATCAGTGTCCGGCCATTATTCCATATATTTCTCCCGATCCGGGATCAGTGTCCGGTCCGTATATTTCTCCCGATCCGGGATCAGTGTCCGGTCCATATATTTCTCCCGATCCGGGATCAGTGTCCGGTCCGTATATTTCTCCCGATCCGGGATCAGTGTCCGGTCCGTATATATTTCTCCCGATCCGGGGTCAGTGTCCGGTCCGTATATTTCTCCCGATCCGGGATCAGTGTCCGGTCCGTATATATTTCTCCCGATCCGGGGTCAGTGTCCGGTCCGTATATTTCTCCCGATCCGGGATCAGTGTCCGGTCCATATATTTCTCCCGATCCGGGATCAGTGTCCGGTCCGTATATTTCTCCCGATCCGGGATCAGTGTCCGGTCCGTATATATTTCTCCCGATCCGGGGTCAGTGTCCGGTCCGTATATTTCTCCCGATCCGGGATCAGTGTCCGGTCCGTATATATTTCTCCCGATCCGGGGTCAGTGTCCGGTCCGTATATTTCTCCCGATCCGGGATCAGTGTCCGGTCCATATATTTCTCCCGATCCGGGATCAGTGTCCGGTCCGTATATTTCTCCCGATCCGGGATCAGTGTCCGGTCCGTATATATTTCTCCCGATCCGGGGTCAGTGTCCGGTCCGTATATTTCTCCCGATCCGGGATCAGTGTCCGGTCCGTATATATTTCTCCCGATCCGGGGTCAGTGTCCGGTCCGTATATATTTCTCCCGATCCGGGGTCAGTGTCCGGTCCGTATATATTTCTCCCGATCCGGGGTCAGTGTCCGGTCCGTATATTTCTCCCTATCCGGGATCAGTGTCCGGTCCGTATATTTCTCCCGATCCGGGATCAGTGTCCGGTCCGTATATTTCTCCCGATCCGGGATCAGTGTCCGGTCCGTATATATTTCTCCCGATCCGGGGTCAGTGTCCGGTCCGTATATTTCTCCCGATCCGGGATCAGTGTCCGGTCCGTATATTTCTCCCGATCCGGGATCAGTGTCTGGTATATTTCTCCCGATCCGGGGTCAGTGTCCGGTCCGTATATTTCTCCCGATCCGGGATCAGTGTCCGGTCCGTATATTTCTCCCGATCCGGGATCTGTGTCCGGTCCGTATATTTCTCCCGATCCGGGATCAGTGTCCGGTCCGTATATATTTCTCCCGATCCGGGGTCAGTGTCCGGTCCGTATATTTCTCCCGATCCGGGATCAGTGTCCGGTCCGTATATTTCTCCCGATCCGGGATCAGTGTCCGGTCCGTATATTTCTCCCGATCCGGGATCAGTGTCCGGTCCGTATATTTCTCCCGATCCGGGATCAGTGTCCGGTCCGTATATTTCTCCCAATCCGGGATCAGTGTCCGGTCCGTATATTTCTCCCGATCCGGGATCAGTGTCCGGTCCGTATATTTCTCCCAATCCGGGATCAGTGTCCGGTCCGTATATTTCAGGTGACATTGTGGGATTGGATGAGGAATTCTGGGAATGACGCCGCTCTCCTTTTCCTTTGCAGTGAGCAGAGTATTTGTCAGGCGCGGGCGTCCGTCATGATCTACGATGACACCAGCAAGAAATGGGTGCCGATAAAACCCGGCCAGCAGGGGTTCAGCCGCATCAACATTTACCACAACACCGCCAACAACACCTTCCGGGTCGTCGGGGTCAAACTTCAGGACCAGCAGGTGAGTCCCCGCCTCCGATCCGCCCATCCCTCATTCTCCATCCCTCATTCTCCATCCCTCCTCCCCCCATTCTCCATCCCTCCTCCCTCCATCCCCCATTCTCCATCCCTCCATCCCCCATTCTCCATCCCTCCTCTCTCCATCCCTCCTACCTCCATCCCCCATTCTCCATCCCTCCTCCCTCCATCCCCCATTCTCCATCCCTCCATCCCCCATTCTCCATCCCTCCTACCTCCATCCCCCATTCTCCATCCCTCCATCCCCCATTCTCCATCCCTCCTCTCTCCATCCCTCCTCCCTCCATCCCCCCCCATTCTCCATCCCTCCTCCCCCATTCTCCATCCCCTCCTCCCCCATTCTCCATCCCTCCTCTCTCCATCCCTCCTCCCTCCATCCACCATTCTCCATCCCTCCTCCCCCCATTCTCCATCCCTCCATCCCCCATTCTACATCCCTCCTCCCCCCATTCTCCATCCCTCCTCTTTTCATCCCTCCATCCCCCATTCTACATCCCTCCATCCCCCATTCTCCATCCCTCCTCCCCCCATTCTCCATCCCTCCTCCCTCCTCCCCCCATTCTACATCCCTCCTCCCCCATTCTCCATCCCTCCTCCCCTCCCCCATTCTCCATCCCCCATTCTCCATCCCTCCTACCCCCATTCTCCATCCCTCCTCCCCCCATCCCCCATTCTCCATCCCTCCCCCCATTCTCCATCCCTCCTCCCTCCATCCCTCATTCTGAATCCCCCCTCTCCCCATTCTCCATCCCCCCTCCCCCATTCTCCATCCCTCCTCCCTCCATCCCCCATTCTCCATCCCTCTTCCCTCCTCCCCCCATTCTCCATCCCTCCTCCCCCCATTCTCCATCCCTCCTCCCCCCATCCCCCATTCTCCATCCCCCCCATTCTCCATCCCTCCTCCCTCCATCCCTCCATCCCTCATTCTGAATCCCCCTCCCCCATTCTCCATCCCTCCTCTCTCCATCCCTCCTCCCTCCATCCCCCCCTCCATCCCCCCTCCCCCATTCTCCATCCCTCCTCTCTCCATCCCTCTCTCTCCATCCCTCCTCCCTCCATCCCCCATTCTCCATCCCTCCTCCCCCCATTCTCCATCCCCCCTCCCCCATTCTCCATCCCTCCTCTTTTCATCCCTCCATCCCCCCATTCTCCATCCCTCCTCCCCCCATCCCCATTCTCCATCCCCCCCATTCTCCATCCCTCCTCCCTCCATCCCTCCATCCCTCATTCTGAATCCCCCTCCCCCATTCTCCATCCCTCCTCTCTCCATCCCTCCTCCCTCCATCCCCCATTCTCCATCCCTCCTCCCCCATTCTCCATCCCTCCTCCCCCATTCTCCATCCCTCCCTCTCTCCATCCCTCCTCCCTCCATCCACCATTCTCCATCCCTCCTCCCCCCATTCTCCATCCCTCCTCTTTTCATCCCTCCATCCCCCATTCTACATCCCTCCTCCCCCCATTCTCCATCCCTCCTCTTTTCATCCCTCCATCCCCCATTCTACATCACTCCATCCCCCATTCTCCATCCCTCCTACCCCATCCCCCATTCTCCATCCCTCCATCCCCCATTCTCCATCCCTCCTCTCTCCATCCCTCCTCCCTCCATCCCCCATTCTCCATCCCTCCTCCCCCATTCTCCATCCCTCCTCCCCCATTCTCCATCCCTCCTCCCCCATTCTCCATCCCTCCTCTCTCCATCCCTCCTCCCTCCATCCACCATTCTCCATCCCTCCTCCCCCCATTCTCCATCCCTCCTCTTTTCATCCCTCCATCCCCCATTCTACATCCCTCCATCCCCCATTCTCCATCCCTCCTCCCCCCATTCTCCATCCCTCCTCCCTCCTCCCCCATTCTACATCCCTCCTCCCCCATTCTCCATCCCTCCTCCCCCATCCCCTCCCCCATTCTCCATCCCCCATTCATTCCTCCTACCCCCATTCTCCATCCCTCCTCTTTTCATCCCTCCTCCCCCCATTCTCCATCCCTCCTCCCTCCTCCCCCCATTTCCCTCCTCCCCCCATTCTCCATCCCTCCTCCCTCCTCCCCCCATTCTACATCCCTCCTCCCCATTCTCCATCCCTCCTCCCCCATTCTCCATCCCTCCTCCCTCCATTCTCCATCCCTCCTCCCTCCTCCCCCCATTCTACATCCCTCCTTCCCCCATTCTCCATCCCTCCTCCCCCATCCCCCCTCTCTCCATCCCTCCTCCCCCATCCCCCCTCCCTCCATCCCCCATTCTCCATCCCTCCTCGCCCATCCCCCATTCTCCTTCCCCCTTCCCCCATTCCCCATCCCTCCTCCCCATTCTACTTCCCCCCTCCCCCATCCCTCCATCTGCCCTCCCCCATTCTCCATCCCTCCTCCCCCGTTCTCCATCCCCCCTCCCTCCTCCCCCATTCTTCATCCCCCTCGCCCCATTCTCCATCCCCCATCCAGAGAAATTCCCCCCCCCCCCCCAAAAAGCAAAATGTCCCCCCAGATCTTAGCTCGGTGACCCGCATGGGCAGCCTTTTCCACGTGTATGACCATGTGACACCCCCCTCCCCTCCCCCAGAGTGCTGGCCAGGGAGGATTCCAATCTCCAACTACCTCCAGCCATTTGGGGCTTTTTGGCCACACCCCCCCCCTCCCCCCTCCCTATATACACTATACACCCCCTCCCCCCTCTATATACACTATACACCCCCTCCCCCTCCCTATATACACTATACACCCCCTCCCCCTCCCTATATACACTATACACCCCCTCCCCCCTCTATATACACTATACACCCCCTCCCCCCTCTATATACACTATACACCCCCTCCCCCCTCTATATACACTATACACCCCCTCCCC